>NW_009938932.1:3705-3947 GCF_000696875.1 Nestor notabilis | reverse complement strand
GGCTCCGGGGCGCGAACGCGGAAGTTGCCCAACGGAGAAGGAAGGAAACAACTTTTTTCCCTCCTTAAACAGCTGATAATGGTTAAACCGAGCGCGGAGGTGAAGGTGCTGCCCAGGGGCTCCCAGCGGCGGGGGGGGGGGGGGGGGGGGGGCGCCCGGGGGGGGGGGGGGGGGGGGGGGGGGGCTCCTACAACGTGCCTCAGACCCACCGCTGCTGCTCCACTCCCAGCACCATCGCCCCG
>NW_009938932.1:3019-3350 GCF_000696875.1 Nestor notabilis | reverse complement strand
CCGCACCCCCTGCCCCAGCACCCCAAACACCCTGCTCCAGCTTCCCACACCACAGGGTCCTGTTGGCACCCAGCCCCGCTTAACATCTGTTGCTTCCAAAGCCCTGTCATGGACAAAGCAGCATTTCACTGGCATATCCCCAGAGGAACATACCATAGAACTAGAGAACGGTTTGTGTTGAAGGGACCTTAAAGTTCCTCCAGCTCCAACCCCTGCCCCGGGCAGGGACACCTTCCACTAGAGCAGGGCGCTCCAAGCCCCTGTGTCCAACCTGGTCTTGAACACTGCCAGGGATGGGGCAGCCACAGATTCTCTCGGCACCCTTTGCCAT
>NW_009938932.1:2626-2918 GCF_000696875.1 Nestor notabilis | reverse complement strand
CTCTCCAGGTTCCCTGGAGCCCCGTTAGGCCCTGGAGCTGCTCTAAGGTCTCCCCTTCAGGAGCCTTCTCTTCTATTCTTCTTCAGGCAATAAATGGATATTCCCCTGGATCCCAGACATGCCTCCAGCTCAATAGAAGATGGAGGCTTCCAAATCCACCTGTTACTTGATCCTATGTCTCTTCTATCCCAAAGCTTTCCTTGGTTTCCAGCTTCTACCCATCAGCCTCCACACTCCTGCAGTGGGAACATCTTCGAGGACCCCACTCAGCCCCGTCACGAGTCAGAGGGGC
>NW_009938932.1:2173-2477 GCF_000696875.1 Nestor notabilis | reverse complement strand
AAGGTTTCTGGTCCTCTCCCTGTGACCAGGGCAGACAGGGAGAGCACTGCAGTCGGACACTGAGCCCCTGCCCTGTGCTCAGAGAGGGGGATTAGCTTATGGGGGAACCAGCGTTCACAGGATAGACATTGCACATAGAAGCATGTGATCAACCAGGCTGGAAAAGCCCTTTAAGCTCGTCCAGTCCAACCCTTCCCAGCCCTGCCAAGGCCACCACTAACCCCTGGCACTGAGGCCTCGGCTCCACGGGCTGTGAACACTTGCAGGGACGGTGCCTCCAGCCATGCCCTGGGCAGCACGCTCC
>NW_009938932.1:0-2154 GCF_000696875.1 Nestor notabilis | reverse complement strand
CAGCTCCAGCTAAACCTGCCCTGGGGCAGCTTGAGGCCGTTTCCTCCTGTCCCGTCCCTTGTTCCTTGGGAGCAGAGACGGACCCCACCTCACTACAACCTCCTGTCAGGCAGCCTGTTCTCTTCTCTCTAGACCCACAGAAAAACCAATGCCCAACTGCAGCAAAGCTGCCGGTGGTGTTAGGGAAGGATCATGCCTTTCCCCAGCGCAGGCACCGCATCTGTGCTGGTGCTGTGTGGGGAAGGGGAACGGGAAGGCTCCTCCCTGCTCCCTCCTGCGCGAGGTGGGATGAGCCCCTGAAGCCACCCCTCAGCCGCCAGAACAGACACAGACAGTGGGAAGGTCTGAGACCCCACTGGGAACGTGGTGTGAGCTGGTAGGAAGGGTCTGGGGAGCACAGATAAAGACCATGTTTGTGTGATCTCTGGGTCCTGCCGTGCTCAGTAGCACCAAAGGGAGCGTTTCCCCGGACACGTGTCCTGGAGCAGCTTTTTCGTGCCAGAAAACACTCAGGGAGGAAGCTGAGGAAAGGAGCAGCAGCAGCAAGTGTCTGGGGGAAGAAAAGTAGCTGCTGGGTCCCCTCCTCACCAAAACAAGGGTGGGAGGGGGCAAAGAGCTCCCTGCATCGGCTGCTCCCGGGCTCCTGCTCCCCAGTTTCCAGGACAGCAGCTGAAGAGCAGGATGCTCCCTGCACGGCAGAGCCTCACTGGATCCATCCTATCGCTGCCAATACCTGCTCTAAAAGCCATGTCCAAGCCACAGTGTCTGATGCTGAATAGGGGTAAAACTGCTCCTTCCTGAGAAGTTGTCCCAGGCAAAAAGCTCTGACCTCCTGCTAAAGACCAGAGCTCATCTCAACCTGCAGAAGAGCCTCCTGCGACCCTGAACCCCCAGAGCTGCAAGGGGAGCCAGGGAGTCGAAGGCGTTTTCCTGACTCCAGGAAGGAGAACTCTGGGCAGGTCCATGTAAATCCTGCAAACTTCCTGCGGAGCTGTTTCTAAGGGAGAGAAGGACATGGCCGGGTATCCAGCACAGAGGGCACGTGTTGAAGATGAAAGGGCACCAGAAGGATTTGGAGCTGCTGGAGCGAGGCCAGAGGAGGCCCCGGAGCTGCTGCGAGGGCTGGAGCAGCTCTGAGCTTAAAGGTAAAGCAGCTAAGTACTGCAGAAATGAACCATAAAAATAGCACCATAAAAATGCTATGGCAATGCATTACTGCGTCCTTAGTTAAAGATATTTCAACTCTTCCATTATGGACCCTTATTTCAAAGAAAACAGAACAATTACATAGCCAGCCTGTGGGGCTGTTGCAGCCATAAAGAAGCAGCCTAGGGAAGATATAGTCCATATTTGTTTGCCTTGAACAAGAAACAAACACAGTAAGACCAAGCCACATCCCTGGCAGTGCTCAAGGCCAGGTTGGACACAGGGGCTTGGAGCAACCTGCTCTAGTGGAAGGTGTCCCTGCCCGGGGCAGGGGTTGGAGCTGGAGGAGCTTTAAGGTCCCTTCAACCCAAACCAGTCTGGGGTTCTGACTGCTCCCACTGACGTGCATCCACACCTCAGGACAACAAGACCCAGGCTCAAGGCTTTCAAGTGGGGCCAGGCTGGAAGTTGCTGTTGCAAACTCCAGCCAAGCTTGACCCAACACCTGTAACAGACCTGTCTGATGGTCCACGGCCACCAGACAGTCACCACCATAACAGGAGGAGCCTGAGCACACACGAGTTCAAGCCCATGCAAACACTGGGCAGTGAAGGAAGGCAGAGAAGTTGTGACCATGGATGGGATGAGCAAGGTCCTGTTCCCTGCAGTCACAGAGCCGGTATCACATCTGCAACAGCTTAAACCATTGTACAAAGTACATTGTGTTTTGAGTGTTACAGGTTTTAACAAGCCCAAGAGAAGAAGTCTGCTCCCCAGCAGAGCATCACGGAGAAGTCCCACCTTGCTGGCTGGGGACGTGGATTTTGACCTCGGAGATGTGGACACTTGGGTGCTGCTGAGGATAAGAACCAAAGGATCAGTGAGCGGTCGGGACAAGCTCCTGTGCAGGGCATGGGGCTGCTGCGCCCTTTAGAGCAGCGGCCGCGCACCGGGGGCGGCCCGGTGACGGGGGTGACAGCGGTGACGGGCCGGGCAGCTGCAGTGCGA
>NW_009938931.1:8958-16030 GCF_000696875.1 Nestor notabilis | reverse complement strand
GAAGTTTTGTTTAACTTTTCAGTTTTGCTTTTGCTTGTTGGGGGGTTTAAGTTGTTGGGTTTGGCTTGCGTTTGTTTGTTTAAGTTGGATTGGGTTTATGTGCTTTTGTTGTTGGTTTGTTGTTGGGGTTTTTTTTAAGCACTAGACCGGAGCTCGGCAGGGTCCCAGGGACCCTCCCTGGCCCTCGTCCCCCCTCTCTCCCTGAGGCTGCCATCTCCTTTGCACTCTGACCGGCGGGGGCCGCCCCCCCCCCGCCGGGTGCCCCGACCTTTTTTTCCCAGACAGAGCCATGCACCGGCGCAAGATGCCCCGAGGGGAGGAGGGGACCGTGTCGGCACTGCGAGTGCTCATGCAGTGCCCTGGGAGCAGGGGATGGATACCCCGAGCAGCATGAAATTCAGACCCAGCTAACCCAGCACGTGTCTTTGCACAGACACGTTCCAGCCACGCCAGGGTGATGCTTCCCACCTCATTTCCAGTAGTTTACTGGGGGTCCTGTTAGATCTCTGGGCACATTAGTCTCAGCTCCTGCCACACTGCCAGTGGGCTGCTCTTGACAGTTACCCTATGGGTTGGTCTCATGGGTGACAGGCTTTGGGTCTGCACTGTGTATTTCCTCCCCACCGAGACACCTCATTTTCTAGGAGGTGGAAGGGAAACTTTCCAGCATTGGTGCCCTGTAGGAAGGGCTTGAACTGCTCCACATGGCTGGGGCAGGACAGGAGAGCTGTAGGTCTGTCTTCTTCCCTCCTGAGACCTAGACTAAATCTTCATGTAGGTGTGCTTCTGGCAGCTCCACTGCTCAGAGACCCCTACAATCACAGACAGGTCCTGAAAAAAGCTGGCTTGTGGAGGGGCAAGCACAAGCACTCTTCTTGGTGCAGTTTGACTTGGCCCTCGCCTACAAGAAACAAAGTGGACTGGCACTCTGGGGCCAGGTTACTCCATGCTTCAGCCCGGAGAGTCTCAGAGCTTCCCAGCCCGTCTGGCTACTGGCTTTTATTTTGTCCCTGAAGTCCAGGGTCACTCTTTCTGGGAGCCACAACTTCAGCACACTGCCACATGGCTGTCCTGGAAAGCGCAGACAGGGGGCTGCTTGCTGTTAGCACAGAAAGACAAACCATGTATGGGAGCCTCATCAGGTGGCTCTGGACCTGGGCAGACAAGCTGGCTCCCCATGGTTCCCTGCAGACCAGCCCAAAACCCCCGTTCATGTTTAGCAAGGCAGCATACATCCACATGCAGATGCTAAGTGCATACCCAAGAGACTGTCCCAGAGAAAGGCATTTCCCCAGATGCTAGCTGTGTGGTCATGGATTCTCAGGAATATAATTTTTTCATGTGAAAACCTTTATTTTTCCTCCAGATGTCAAAGTAATTAACGCGGAAGGATGCGCTCTGTTAAATGTGTGAGGGAGATCATGGTGTCTCACAAGTCTACAGGAGTCCCTGGAGAATCAAGTACCAGATGGCAGTGATGAGGCTGTGATGAGTGCACGTGGGTGTATAAAACAGGCCTCATCAAAAGTCTTCTGAGAAATTATCACGAGCGAGAAGCTGGTCACAAAGAGATAGACAGAAGATGAGGGCAGGTTGTGGTGGAGGGAGGTGGCTCCAAAGTTGAGTGGTTCTTGTCCTGCGCTGGCCAAAGGGAAAATGTGACATGCGTGTTTTGGTCAGAAATTAATCTCCTTTCTGGGCTCACCATGGTGTAATGCCAGCTGTAGTATTGTCAGAAGTCCTGGTCTCCTTATCTCATGGGGGAGAACTACATAAGAACAGAGCAATGTATGCTGCATCTGGCAGAAAGAGAATAGTCTTGAACCTAGAAAGTTGGTCACTGGCATCTGTAAACCAGACAACAAGGAGAGGGAAACACTCAGGAGCTAAAGGGCAACAAAGTGATAAGAGAGCTTGAAGCACCCACAAAGAATCTGTTTTCCATTGTGCAGATGTGGAACTCCTCACCTCAGGAGGCCTTGGGGTCCAGACATGTAAATGAGTTAAAAAACAAAGTGGTAAACCCATCCTTAGTTCAGGAGAGCCCATGAGGTTTGTCCCAGCAGTAAATTCCTAAAGCACAGGTTGTTGGAGGCTAGGAGACTGGAGGGAAGTATAGCTCTCAGCTCACTTGGTCCTCATGCTTTTTTTCCTCTCATTCTGGCACATTTTGCTCTCTATATAAACCAGATTGTTTTGGAACATTTCAATGACAATGATAATGTAACAATTCATACTTAAATAGCTTATTTCATCCAAGCACTTCAGAGCACTGGTTAGACATTGGTTAGGCTGCAAAATAGCCTTGGACTGATGCTGCAGTTTCTTTGCTTCATATTTAGTAAACACTGTGTGCACCCTTGGACAAGCAGATGGAAACACATGACAAAATTATTTAGACAGACTTACATTCAGTAGAATTTCTTCCCTAAATACAATATGTTGCAAAAAATCACAATGGCAGTTTGAAAATCAAAGGAAACCAATATGAGAACTACACTGCAATACTGTAAGGATATGATATAATTAAATACAACTTACTGGGCTGGGTATTCTTAGTTTGATTTAGTGTACGTTTATATCAGGTTCATTTACATTTAATAGAATTGTTTAGCTCACAGTGAGATAAATTACTTTGAGATGACATGTCCTTGACTTCTTATTGGACTTGAGAAATAAAAAATGCTGTTACTTCAGCAATCATCTAGCTAAAATCTGATAGAAACATCTGATGTATCTGCCTTCTCTAAAGGCTCCTCTTACCTGTCAAGGCTCACTCTTTTTTGTCAGGACTGAGTGTCAGCTAGAGGATGCCCAAGGCTTTTTCTCGGACTAGTGTAATGTGTCCGGGCCTAGAAAAGACACATCTCCCACACACTGACGGTAGCGCAGTCCTGCCTTGCATGCACAATACACAAGCAGAGGAACAGAGGCTCAGTAAGTCCCTAAATGCCCATGATCACCCTTTGGCAACCAAAAGGAGGGTTTCGGTCACTGTTGGTGAAAGGATGTTTTCCATATAAACCTTGGCAGAGTTCAGAGAGGTTGTGGTTTCCACATAGACCTAGCCAGAAATCTCAGGTGTCCCTGCTTGTAGAACCAAAATGTTGGAAAGCACAAAGCACCCCTTCCAAATGATAGAAATACCTGAGCCCATTTATGGACTCTGGGGCCTACTGACAGACTTGTGAAGTTGTGGAAATGAAGGAGGAGAGATAGCAGCTAAGACAGTGATCATGGAGCAGTGCCATATCGCTGATTTTCTCATGTGCAGTCTAGCTACAGACAGATTGCAAGGTGCTGAGCTAGAAGAAAAAGCAGTATAATCAAATGCAATTACTATTCCTCCTACTGTTCGTGGTGAAGTTAACAATCTTCTGTTTCGAGGCTATTGATGGACGTAAAAGAATCAATCAGACAAAAAAAAAAAAAAAAGAAGCTAAGGGACTGGGATATGTTTTTGTTTCTCAAAAGAACACATTTTAAAATATCCTCTTGATAGTCACAGATATCCATTAATTCAGGGAAAAATGCTTGCCAGGTTTTAAAAAGCACAGGGGAGCAGGTGTGTAAGTTCATCAGTGTGTCCGGAATGTCTGGAAACAAAACTTTCCAGAGAAGACAGATAGTTTGTTCCTTTTCATTACTGATTTGCTACCAGAGAAAAGTCTACCGATTTGGTATAAAAGAAAAAAAGACAACTCCTGAGACTGGCAACTTGTCTAAAAGGAAATTATCCAGATGTAAACCAGGGCTGGGAGTACTGTTATATCAGTATTAGTCCTTATTTAGATATTTCTGTTCTGATACGCTTCTTTTAACATTGTTGTATGTAGGAAATGGCTTGAGAAATATTAAAAAAAATGGTTTACTCTGACATGGGGACATGCATATAGTGGGTTTTCTGGAGGTTTTGTTTCAATAGTGCCACTGGAAGCAGTGAGCATCCTTGGCACATGAGCCTTAGAAATTGTTCCTAAGTTCCTAAAACGTCTGTTTTGGGACCAGGCAATTTTGTGCCTGGGATTTTGTGCATATGAAGATGGAGAAAAGAAACTGATTGCCCTTTGATTGCAGCTGTACGTTCCTTGAAGTCCAGACACATGCTTACTTATTTCTTTGCCTTCAGACACAGAAGGCATTTTAAGTGACAATGAAAGCAACCTTTAATATTTCACCGTAGCAAAGAAACCTAATCTTCTCTGAGCTTAAGATATCTGAATAAGAATTGTTCCACTATTCGTAAGACTGGAACAGGGTGAAACTATGCCCAAACATGGTCAAAGTAACCATCCAACAGAGAAAGACAGTGGTCTTTTAGTAGAGAGCTGTAAATTATATCCAGGCATCAGCTCTTTTCCTTCAAAGTGTCTCAGTGGATCTAGAGTTCTGTACCTCTCAAAGCCTAGATCTATGAAGTGTAGAATAAACAATATTGAATAAATTTAAAATAGCATGCATGCTAGGAAGTTTTGAATATAGAGAGGCACACATTTGTTGCACAGAGAGCACGAGCTCCTTGCTGAAATACTCCTCTTGCTCTGGTCACCGCAATATCCTAAGGAGAACATCAAATAGTTTTTATTACCTTCAACATACTCTGACAGCTTTTGACCTTTTTCAGTCTGTGGTGCCAAAAAGAAATTCCGCTGGGGCTGCCAGTAACTAAACCCTACACGTAGCCTTGCATCCTGCACAGCTGCTTCGACCTATAGGTCTGTGAAGCACAAGCTGATCAAGAAAATTAATTGGTCAGTTCAAGCCTGTTAACAAAATTCCAGATGAAAGCCCTAAGCACACTTAACTGAGTTATAGAGACCATCCCCTTTGGATTCTTCTTTATACAAGCATTTTGTTCTAAATAAACTTTCCGTTTAAGGGAGGTTGTTCTGCCTTTGAAACTTTCTCAGATACACTGTCTTCTCTTACCTGATGCACTGCATATGTTGAAGACAATTTTCTCACTATTTCCCAGCTGTGTCTCCTCCAGACCACTATTTTCCCCACACTGGCAGCCCCAGTCCTGTTGACCTACATAAACAGCTTGCAGAGAGCACTTGAGGAGAAATGTGCCAGCCTCTCTGCTCACTTTGCTGTGACTTGCTCTTTTACTGCACTCAGAAAATACCTGTGAACTCACAATGCTCAAACAGAACAATCTGGCCAAAGTACATATATGGTGACTTTCTGAAGCTTCAGAAACTAGGCCCTGAAGCAGGATCCAATTAAGCAGGATCCGGTCCAACTGACTGGGCCAGTGCTGATTCTGAAAACATAATCACACTGCTGTCCTGAATCAGTATGATCACTAGTTCTATCTTGGACTTAGAAGAACCCCCCAGAAGGTCAGACAAGGTTATATCAAAGTATCACCTCTGTCTCTCAGAGGGACACAAACCAACACATTACACTTAAAGCAACTTATCTTTCAGATAAATAGTACTTATTGAACCGGTATCACACAGCAGGGCAAAATCATAATAGAGGACACATGGTGAAAACAAATGTATTTAAACATAACCACATGTTCTGTGATTCCACAGCACTAAGTCTTCAAAGTAATAATATTATTTGTAAAACACCTCCCTTGGCAAATTTGGCTGGGCCATGCACATACTGCAATAAAAGTGTCATTTTGAATGTTATGTAAAATCATTCAAGTAAAACTCCAAATGAGAAGAGCAAATAAAGGAGCCTGAGATGGAGAAAATGTGGCTAGATAGCAGTGAAAGACATGGGATCAAGAGAGATCTACCTAGAAAATACATGGTGAAAGAAAAGTACGTAGCTGCCTGGGAGAGTGGTGGAGCAGGCAAAGGAGAAGCAGGGAAGTGGTGATGAGCACTAGTAATTTTACGCAGGAAGTCAGGCTGTTAAATAACACCCTATTGCTGAAAGAGAGGCAGACTGTATAAAAAATAAACAAGAAAGCTGGCAGTGACCAAGGCCCGCATCCTCAAGAGTAATAGCCCAGAGGATCTGCGCCAAGCCGATGCCCTGCCAGGTCTGTGTTTGAGTCTGTCTCTCTTCCTCCTTCAAGCACCCACTCATCTGAACAGCTGGGACCATATGTGGTGCAGGGGTCCTCCCACACCATGTGCACTGCAGAGCACAGATTTTGGCAAAATTGATTGTGGCCACAGGTGACCCATGAAGAACTTGCTGGTGACCTGTAGGATCTACCAGTTAAATCGTGCTGACTGTAGCTACCCTGCTAGCTGCCAATTGTATTGAAAAAGCCAGCTATACTAAATATTCTACTTATTGCTATGCTTACTGATAAGGCAAACAGTTTAAATTTTGTGGAGAGCTTACAAGAATATAAGTGCCATACAGATATTAATTTAGGGCAGCTCTGTTTATTGACACACACCCTCAGAGCTAGACTTTTTCCTGGCTCTGGACATCGATTTCAGCAGTGACTCTGGGTTGCTCAGCATTCACAATTGCAATTAAAAATAGGCCCTTCCACCAAATCCAGCCAGACACTTACTGCAGGAGACTACAGCCACAAGGTCAGAGAAGGCACCTGGCTATGACTGGGAAGCTGTAAGTGGGACAGACCCCTTGACCTGGCCACCAACATTTCTCTGTCAATAAATAATTGAAAACTTTTATATAGTTTCAAGGAAGTCTTTTTTCAGTTGCCTGGCCAGCTGAGGTGTTCAAGCTAATGATGCCTAGTTTTAAAATAAAGATGGCTTTAAAATTGAGCTTCCTCAGTGTAAAGCTGCTAATTATTTTTTTTTTCTTCCTCTGAAATTCACTGCTGATTTAAAAATATCAGTATTGTTGTAAGTTAGATCATAAATCATAGAATCATAGAATAGTTAGGGTTGGAAAGGACCTTAAGATCATCTAGTTCCAACCCCCTGCCATGAGCAGGGACACCACACACTAAACTATGTCGCCCAAGGCTCTGTCCAGCCTGGCCTTGAACATTGCTGGGGATGGAGCATTTGCAACTTCCTTGGGCAACCCGTTCCAGTGCCTCACTGTGAAGAACTTCTTCCTTGTATCTAATCTAAACTTCCCCTGTTTAAGTTTAAACCCATTACCCCTTGTCCTACCA
>NW_009938931.1:5860-8927 GCF_000696875.1 Nestor notabilis | reverse complement strand
AAAGAGTCCCGCCCCAGCATCCTTACAGGCCCCCTTCAGATACTGGAAGGCAGCTATAAGGTCTCCACGCAGTCTTCTCTTCTCCAGGCTGAACAGCCCCAACTTTCTCAGCCTGTCTTCATACGGGAGGTGCTCCAGCCCCCTTATCATCCTCGTGGCCTCCTCTGGACTTGCTCCAGCAGCTCCGTGTCATTTTTCTTTTGAGGACACCAGAACTGGACACAATACTCCAAGTGAGGTCTCACGAGAGCAGAGTAGAGGGGCAGGATCACCTCCTTTGACCTGCTGGTCACGCTTCTTTTGCTGCAGCCCAGGATATGGTTGGCCTTCGGGGCTGCAAGCACACACTGAAGCTGGCTCATGTCAAGCTTCTCATCAACCACTACCCCCAAGTCCTTCTCCACAGGGCTGCTCTGTGGAGAATGTGATGAGGCTCACTTGTAAAACAGATGAAGTCATTCATTTTGTGGATCAAAACCTGGCTGAATGTCAGAGTTCAGAGGGCTGTGTTCAGCAGAGTTAGAATCCAGTTGGAGGCCTGTAGTCATTGGTGTTCTCCAATCTGGGCCCAGTCTTATTCAACTTATTCACCAATGGCCTGGATGAAGGGCTAGAGTGTACCCTCAGTGTGTTTTCTGATGATACGAAGTTGGAGGGAGTGGCTGATACACCTGAAGGCTGTGCTGCCATCCAGCGGGACCTTGATGGGCTGGAGAATTGGGTGGAGAGAAACCTAATGAGGTTCAACAAGGGCAAGTGTAGGGTACTGCACCTGGGGAGGAAGAACCCTGAGTACCAGTACAGGTTGGGGCTGACCTACTGGAGAGCAGTTCAGCTGAGAAGGACCTGGGTGGATTGGTAGATGACAAGTTGACTGTGAGCCAGCAGTATGTCCTTGTGGTCAGGAAGGCCAATAGTAACGTGGGGTGCATCAGGAGGAGTGTGGTAGTAGGTTGAGGGAGGTGATCCACCCCCTCTACTCGACCCTGGTGAGGCCACATCTGGAGTCCTGTGTCCGGTTCTGGGCTCCTCAGCACAAGAAAGACAAGGAGCTACTGGAGAGGGCCCAGTGGAGGCCACAAAGATGATCAGGGGTCTGGAGCATCGATCCTATGGGGAGAGAACAAGAGACTGAGATAGGATCGCATTAATGCACACAGATATCTCAAATGCAGGCACCAGCAGGATGGTGACAGACTCTTTTCAGTGGTGCCCAGTGACAAGGAGCAACAACCACAAACTGAAATACAAGAAGTTTCACTTCAACACAAGGAAGAACCTCTTTACACTGATGGCAGCAGAGCACTGGAACAGCCTGCCCAAGGAGGTTGTGGAGTCTCCCACTCTGGAGACATTCAAAACCTTCCTGGATGCATTCCTGTGTAACCTGCTGTAGCTGGGTCTGCTTTGGCAGTGGGGTTGGACTAGGTGCCCTCCAGAGGTTCCTGACAATTCTGTGATTCTGTGATTCCACAATCCTATGATTCCACTCATCTAAAGGGAAAGGAAGAGGGTAGTGGGAAGAACAGGGTGTAATGGGTTCGATGAATGAAGAAATTAGAAAAGGAAGGAGAGGAGCAAATGAATTATAAGCACTGGAAAAATGGTTCTCCTTGAGAACCTACAATTGAGTAATTCCAAACAGCTGTATTCTTCCACACAGAGTAGAATGGCTGTGAAGACCTTGGAATGTGGGCATCTCGGTTCTTGCAATAGTCCGTATGAAAAGATCTGATGTTACACTTGATGCGTTAGGTTTGTAATCAAGATTCTGTGCTGAGGGTTTGAAACGTCCAGCCTTATTAATCTTTCAAACTGGAACGAGTTAGCTTAATTTCAGAGACAAAGGGAATTACACTTCTGATAGAACATAAAGGTTGTTGAGCCAAGCACTCAGAATGTAGCAAAGAAAGAAACTTGTGCAATTTATTTCACCCTCCTCATGTGTTGTCATGATGAGGCAGTCCAATTGCATGTTTAAATGGTGGGTATTTTCCCCACAGGAGTGTTACATCAGAGCATGGATGTGATACTTGTGGGATAAAATGGGCTTATTTACTGAATAAACCTGCTGTCCAGAGGTCCCTTGCCTCATTTATTGCACAAGTTGTAAAGCATACAGGGAGTAAGGATGGAGAGTTATAAAGAGATGGTCTCAACATTAAGGTAGTTGAAAAAGCATGAAACATTGTTATTTATCTCTGTCCCACAAAATTCCTCTATGATACTAGAAAAGTCACTTAAATGAAGTGATATGAGCTGGTGGTTTGTACAGCAAGCCAGAAACAGAGAACCAGCATACATAAAATAGGAGCAGGATCCAAGGCAAAGAATAGGACCAAAGGCAGCCTGTGCGTCCAGAGGGAGCCTCTCACACAGACGTTGTTTTGGCATCAGGCAGCTGGCTCTAAGGCTCCATTTGATTTGGGGTCTGCTTCCTGTCAGCACAGCAGTCAGTGCATGCTGCCTGTGGCGTGAGGCATCCCAGCGAGGCAGCCACTTGTTCCTACAGCAGCGTCAGGTTCCCCTACCCAGGCATGTGTGTGAACCTGTACACTACCCCAGGAGAGATGAGACTGGCTCACCCAGCTTCTGCTGGTAACAGGGATGTTGCCTATACCAGGGAAAAAGAAAAAAATAACTATACATTAAGAGCAGAAGAGGACAAGAAGTCCACAGAAGTGGCAAAGTCAGAACTTAGCAAACAAGCAATCATTTATAGGCCACAAAATCACTGCTAAGCTGCCAAACCAAAGAGGCCCTTCAGAGTTGCCTAACAGGAAAACCAGCAAGGAAAACAACCTATATTACTCCCACACTCCCACAAAATGCCTTACAGCCAGAAAAAAAGAAGTCAGAAAGCCCTCAATGATTAAAAAGCCACAGAAACACCAAGAAAAAATAGCTGGAACACTTTTCTAACAGCCAAAAGTGAGAAAAGATGTAATTAAATAGAGCCAGCCTATGGTGCTATATGACAAGAATTAAACCACTCTAAACCACTTTCTGTTTTGCTGGTTTCTGCCACATTTTGGCACACACTCAAGCAATTGGTTGATTTTAGGGA
>NW_009938931.1:4905-5829 GCF_000696875.1 Nestor notabilis | reverse complement strand
GGGAAAGAAAAGCTATTTCACAGCTTTACTTCTACTTCTTCTTTCACCTGCACCTCTCTTCTATGCTTTTACCTTCCTGGGTGTTGAATCCCATGGTTCAGCTAAAGATGTCTTTTCTTTCTGTGGAAATACAGAGAAAATAAGAGCAAATAAGTTCTAATCAATAGTTTAGCTGTAGAGCACAAAGAATTCAGAGGAACACAAGAGTGAGGAGCAAGGATTACAGACGAGGCATCTAGTGAGGAGGAATTCAAATCATGGTTTCACATACCGAGAGAAGTCTTTTTTCCCTGTGATGTCTGAAATTGTAGGAATCCTAGATTTATATATGTTAAGAAGCTTGAGTAGATGTGTTGGGAACAGAGGGCAAAGCACTCCTGCTGCATGTAATGACACCCTGATTATCTTTCACAAGTGGGGTACAAGCTCCAGCTGCCAGATTCCCTCTACTATACAAGGAGTTTGAATCATGCCACAATATCTGTAATCAACACATTGCCCAGATCCTATAATCACCCTGGGATGAATGTCAAGGTCAGGTTGACAGAGGAACTATGCTGACACCAGCTGAGATCTGCAAAAATAAGCTTTTTGTAGTGTCATGACTGTTTTAAGATTTTATTCCTCTATATCCTGGAAATAGGAACAGTGAATACTCCATCATGAGATGTTCTCTGGAACATTAACACTTTCTTGAGATTTATATTTTCAAATACAATAGATTTTTAGCTTTTCTATTCTACAAGCCATTGAAATGACAGCACAGAGAATGCACTTTGTCTATGATGTTTGTAAGATTTGTTTGTAACCAACACACCCAATGACAGGAGAAGGCACTATAGATTATAGAATCATAGAGTAGGTTGGGCTGGAAAGAACCTTACAATCAACTAGTTCCAGACCCGCTGCCACAGTGTGTGTGCC
>NW_009938931.1:0-4868 GCF_000696875.1 Nestor notabilis | reverse complement strand
AAGCCCCATCAAACCTGACCTTGAGCACTTCCAGGGATGGGGCAGTCACAGCTTCTCTGGGCAACCTGTGCCAGTTTCTCACCACTCTCATAGTAAAGAATTTCTTCCTAATATCTAATCTAAATTTCCCCTCTTTCAGCTTAAAGCCATTACCCTTTGTCCTATCCCTACATACTCTCGTAAAAACATCCCTCTCCAGCTTTCTTATCAGCCCTTTAGGTACTGAAAGCTGTTCTAAGGTCTCCCCCAAGCCTTCTCTTCTCCAGGCTGAACAAGCCCGTCTCTCTCAGCCTGTCTCCATAGCAGAGGTGCTCCAGCCTCCAGATCATCTTCATGCCCTTCCTCTGGACTTGCTTGAGTAGGGCTTGTGTTGGGGGCCCCAGAGCTGGACATAAGTACTGCAGGTGAGGTCTCATGAGAGCAGAGTAGAGGGGGATGATCCCTTCCCTTGACCTGCTGGTCATGCTCCTTTTGCTGCAGCCCAGCATATGTTGGCTTTCTGGGCTGTGAGAACACACTGAAGCCAGGTCCTGTTGAGCTTTTTGTGAACCAACACTCTCAAGTCCTCTGCAGGGCTGCTCTGAATCACTTCTCTGCCCAGCCTGTATCTGTGCCTGGGATTGCCCCAACCCAGGAGCAGAATCTTGCACTTGACCTTGTTGAACGTCATGAGGTTGGCTTTGGCCTACCTCTTCAGCCTGTCAAGATCCTTCTGGATGACATCCTTTCCCTCCAGTGTGTCAATTGCACCACACAGCTTGGTGCAGTTGACATTCATTGACTTGTTGTCATCGGCAAACTTGCTGAGCATGCACAGTATCCCACTGTCCATGTTACTAATGAAGATATTGAACAGCACTATTCCCAGTACTGACCCCTGAGGAACATCACTCGTCACTGATCTCCACTTGGACACTGAGCCATTGACTACAACTCCTTGAGTGCAACCATCCATCCAATTCCTTATCCACTGGGTGGTCCGTCCATCCATCAAATCCATGCCTCCCCAGTTAAGAGACAACGATGTTATGCAGGGTCAGTGTCAAATGCCTTGCACAAGTCTAGGTAGATGATAGCAGTTGCTCTTCCCTTCTCCACCAGTGCTGTGGCCCCATCACAGAAGACCACCAGATTTGTCAGGTGCAACTTGCCCTTAGTGAAGCCATGTTGTCTGTCACTAATCATCCCCTTTTTGTCCATGTTCCTTAGCATAGTTTCCAGGAGGATCTGCTTCATGATCTTGCAGGGCACTGAAGTGAGACTGAGTGGCCTGTATTTCCCTGGGTTTTCCTTTTTTCCCTTTTTAAAGATGGAGGATTATATTTCTCCTTTTCCAACCAGCAGGAACTTCACCAGACTTCCATGACTTGTCAAATATAATGATTTGGCAGCTACATCTGCCAGTTCCCTCAGGACTCGTGGATGTATCTCATCAGGTCTCATTGACCTTCAGGTTCCTTAGATGATTTTGAACCTGATCTTCTCCTATAGGAGGCAGTTCTTCATTGTCCCAGTCCCCATCTTTGCCTTCTGTGACTTGGGCAGTGTGGCTGGAGCTGTTGCTGGTGAAGACCGAGGCAAGTAAGTCATTGAATCCATAGGCCTTCTCCATGTCCCAGTTGATCGGGTTTCCCATTTCCGCCTGGATGAGACCCTTCAGAGGAGTCTGTTCTTTCATGGAACTGCATTCTCTAAGTGAAAACTTTTATTTACCAGTCTAACCCACATGCAATCAGACAGGCATCTTTGGTGGAATTAGCCATTGATTCTTATGCAGTTGGCTAGTAGATGCTTTGAAGGTCTATTTTCAAATGAGATGACAGCTTGCTTTCACTTCTGCACAGCCTTCTATGAGGATGTGTTTCCTAACTAAAGCCACCTATGTGGATGGTTGCTTCTGTCTCCAGCAAGTACCGTTGTTTATTTCAAGGTGTTTGCTAACAGCTTATGTGTGTGCACTGCAGTTGCTGAAAACAGAGGTGTAACTTTTTTTCACAGAAATGTTGTTAATATGTTGCTGTCAATGATTGCTAGGATACTGATCCTTTTATTATATCATGAACTCTGGTTAAATCAGAGGAGAGCATATGAAATCAAGAAAGATGACTGTATCAGCTTATACCCCACCATGACAACACAACAAAGAGAATTCAACTTTCTTAGTTTAACTACGTTAATGCATTAAATTGAAATATTTTCTTATGAATTGTGCAAGGCTGAAAAATGATTTTCCCTTTGGTTTACACCAGCTTTTTAATTCTTTTTTCCCAGATAGTGTGTCTATTATATTATGATCATTGCTAGTGCAGTGAAACTTTTTCTGAAATCTTATATTACTATTATATGACTGCCAAAAAATCAGGCTAACTGAGAAAACCACAATGAAAAACATGTTGTAAACCAAAGTTGTTTTCATGTACCTAATAGAGAATGTTACACAATCTACAAATAGTAAATGTTTGGATTGCTATATTTAAGAACCTATTAATGACTGCCATACACACTACATACATTGTTCCAGCTGTCACACTTCAAAATTGTCCTTTTTGTCATATTTTGTTTACTCTTTAATTTTTCTTGAGTGGGACTGTGTACGATGGTATCAGTATAAAAATGTAAACCACGGCTCCCTATGTCTGTATTTTGTTCTAACACTACCTTGGGAACCTTGAAGAGAATGACTAGACCAATCTCAAATGTGGATGGCAAAATTTGGGCAAGTACATTCCTATCTCAGTGCTTGGCTAAAGAGAAGTTTGATTTTCGTGTCTTGTCTGGCTGTCCGTTTAATATGGAACTGGCTTTTGATGTGAACCCCATCCCTTGCTCCAAAGACATTAAGGTCATACAAGTCCATCAAGTTTGATGCAGCATGAACTTTGAAAGAGCCAGTGTCAATTTACCTGTGTAAAACCAGTATTTTGAGGGCATATGAATTGCGCCTGAATATTTTTTGGGGGATGTGTTAGTCTTTGGTCCCTGGAGTTAACATAACCAACCTCATAATGATTTGTATTATGCCCATATGTATTATTTGATTATGCCCATTGAATAATCCTCATTTGTGTTGATTATCCAAAACTCCTTCTCAGGATCAAGAGAATATTTTATTTTAATGATCATTAATTGTACAGGGATGAAATTGGTCCAACTGCTGTTCACTTTCTTTTTTTTTTTTAATATATCAGTAACTAATAAAAATAATCAGAATTCAAAGATAATCATCACTGTGGAGATAATTATACATGGATGTGATGCCTATTATAGCCGACTATTATAGTACTACCTTCTAATGTGATTTATCCCTAATATGGTTTGTTTGATGTCTTAATCCACAGCATCATCAACAATCCTCTAGGCAATTTGCAAGTCATTCCAAGCTTGGGACCCAAGACACTTGCATTTGGGTAAGCCCTGGTCACTGCTTGCAAACTTAAGTTCTGAGGATACACTTTAGTCTTAGACTTCCTGCTGGATTCTTTCCCTGGGGCATGTAGCATTATTGTCTAGATGCTTTTAGGCTCCTAAACTAATTACTGAGAGCTTCAAAATCTCCATAATTTTCACAAGTCCATTCTCCAGGCTTCAGCTGGCTTTCTGAGAAGTCACAGGAAAGTAAGGAACAGAAGCTCAGCAAAGGAATCTCTTGACTGGAGTGATCTTCTTCCGTGGAACAGTTGAAACTTGCAATTCTAACAAAAAACATCACAAGACACACCTTTTCCATCTTGGAAAACAGCATTTGGGCTGCTTTCTGGATGGTTTCTCAGCAACAGTTGTCAAAAAACATGCTGGATGTTTTTTCTAGTCAGAGTTAATTTCTGGAGAACAATTTATTGGGCTTTGATTGGGTAGGTCTACAAGGCTCAAATCATAATTCAGAAGCAGACATTCTGACTTTATCAGAAAAAAATACAACCTATCGAAACCAAGCTAAACTGCGATAAAGTTAATGTAGTCTTCCTATCTGCTCAGCTGGAGGTATGTTTATTCTATCAGTCATAGATATTATGGCCCAGCAAGCCTTGGGCTGTGATGACACTGAACTGTGATGACACTGATTGCAGATTGATGTTCACCATTCAGTGGAAAAGGGAGTCTTCTCTTTCTCATCACTGGATGCCAGATCCTTGGGGCTAGCCTGGTGGTGGAAATGAGAACAGCAGCTCTCTGACTCCCTTATATTCCCTACATCAGGCATCCCTCTAATTTCAGGGTGGTGCAAAGCAAATTTAGCAAGCCAGGCGTCAGTCTAGGTAAATATAGTCCACATTACTTGATGGAAATAGTCTCTGTGCTCTAATTATCTTCAGTGTCTTTAATAGATATCTGAGTCCTCCAGCATTTGCTTCAGCATAAAACTCTGCAAATAATTAAATGTCGATTACAACAAAAAAATAATTTTGGATTGTGCTGCAGTTACCCTTCTGTGGTGTTACTGGGAAAGTCATGCTATTCTCAGATAGGACTGTGCAATCAACATGTGAAGAAATCTGTCACACATGTAAGTGACATTTTACAGCTTTTCAACCACTAACACTGGTTTGTTCATTCCTATATTACACACTTGTTTTGATGCAGCCCAGGATATGGTTGGCTTTCTGGGCTGCAAGTGCACATTGAAGCTGGCTCATGTCAAGCTTCTCATCAACCACTACCCCCAAGTCCTTCTCCACAGGGCTGCTTGGAATTCCTTCTCCCCCCAGCCTGTAGCTGTGCCTGGGGTTGTGCTGACCCAGGTGTAGGACCTTGCACCTGGCTTGGTTCAACTTCATGAGGCTGGCATCAGCCCTCCTCACAAGCGTGTCAAGGTGGGCCGATGATATATATACACACTCACCCACACCCACACACAAAGAGAGAGATAT
>NW_009938930.1:0-13085 GCF_000696875.1 Nestor notabilis | reverse complement strand
GACCTTGCACTTGGCCTGGTTAAACTTCATATGGTTGGCACTGGCTGCCTCACAAGCGTGTCAGGGTCCCTCTGGATGTGCTTTTTATTGACCATGAAGGTTTAGCACATTTCACCACAAGTGAAATAACTTTGGAGACGCTGGCTCTCAAATGACTTTCTTCTGTAGTGCAATACCTGTTCATGCTAGGATCAACTCTGCAAAACAAGGGGAGACCAACGATGCACCCCTGTAAAGTGAGGCCATCTCAGCATCTATTCTGAAGTGCATGTCAATCCTCATCTCTGCAAAATCCTCGACTGGGAGAGTTTTTGCAACAGGAATGATTCCTGTTCCTTACCAAGCAGGAAATAAAAGAAACTTGCTGAGGACACTCTTCAAAACTTGCTTTTAGCCACCTCTGTTTCTAGATATTATGCCATACTTTCATGCAGAGAATACCCTGAAAACTTAAGAAAAATATTGTTACATTGCTAATAGAAATTTGAATCTCTCAATTACCTTACACTCTCTCAGAACCAGCTCAGAAGTATATACAGAAATTCTAAGCATTATTTGGGTTTCATGAGGGTTAGTTTTTCTTTTGTAGAAGGCCTGCTTTGGGGTGGGGATGCCCCCTCAAGTGTGTTAGTTGGAAGAATCTGTCCCACTTGAGATTCAGAGCTACCTGAACCAAACTTTAAACTTAGCCCTTTTTGCCCATGAAGCACGGTGCTCCAAATGCTGTTTGTTGAACTTGACTGTGCGCATTATGGATGTGGTAGTTTAAGGACAATAGGACTCTGAAAGAACAGGAAGAGGAACAGACTTGTCCTGTGGAATTCAACACATTTTTCCTGCCTTTGGAATTCCCTGCTATTAGAAGGAGACAAAATATTGAGATACTCTAATGAGGTTACTGACTCTGTGGCTGTCTTTTTGTTAAAAGACTGAATCCTTTTGATTTATTATTTGAGCCATTTGTTCTTCCTGAAATTAAGAAAGAGTGCGAAATTTCCCTCTGTGACCTGGAATTTCACAGTTAATAGGAGGATGGGGTAAACATAACCTCAAACATTTTGTTCCTTTCTCCTTCCTTGCCACAATTCCTTTGACTCATCACAATGAAGCATCTAGAATTTTCCAGAAGCCTTTTCACTGCCTAGCTTATGCCTAACCCACAATATAGATTCCATTTGCTCTTATCTCTTAATATTAAGGAACTCGCTGCAATTCTTTAAATCTCTTTAGCCACAAGTAAAATCAGGCAGCTTAGATGATATTCTAAAGCAGTTTACAGCAATGGACACTTTTTTTTTTTAAAGATGATGGCATCCAAAGTACAGGCTAACAACCTTGTTGATATGCTGTCCCTTCCTCAAAGTACATCTAAAAAGCCTTGCATTCCAAGCCTCCCAACAAACCTAACAGACCTGCTCCTTTGCATCCAACATACATGAGACAGTTGCACTGCTTTTCAAGAGCCAATGGCAGATGACCAGAACTTTAGACACAATATCCATCACAAGACAGATATTTCTGGAGCTACTCTTCTCAGGAGGACTAATAACCACTTCTCTCCATCATTGTTTCTAGTACTAAAAACAGAAACTAAAACTAAAGTGGCATTTAACCTTGAGTAAAATACCTGTTAAGGTCTAGGTACAGCCAAAAACAGATACAAATTTCTACTAAGATCCTCTATAAAAGGTAAATCACAGCAGTGGTTATTTATTTTCTTGTCCTCTTTGCCTTGCCTTTTCACCCTTTTTGCACTTTTAAAATATGAATAGAAATTTCAACCGCTGCAGTTTCTTAGCACTGGTGGACAGGAAGGTTCTGTTTCCTCTAATAATGGGGGGGGGGGGGGGGTGCTCAGAAATCAAGAAAGTGCATGGAAGAGAAAGGACAGGGAAAATTATGGCACAAATAACAGAAAGGGAAGACTGTCTTGCAGTAGGGTCTGATTACTGCAACAGAGGGAGGATGGAGCTGGCATGCTTTTCACAGGGTGGATCTCCATCCTGACAGGTCTAGTCTTGTCTCCAGAAGTGTAAACAACCACTATAACACAGTGACGGAGCTTGGGAAGAAGAACAGACTATGCTTTTTTCTTCAGAAATATAGATAATTTCATCATATTGAGATTTTCAATAGCCTCTGCTATCCACCCCACCTAGAGCTTGTTTTTACATGTATCAGCGAGTTTTATCACCCTCTTGTGGAAAAACAAGTGAAGTGTATCCATCAGAGGTTACAGGAAGTAGAAGTGGGAGTAAGCAAAGCAGTGATAAACAAGCAAAGAAGGAGAAAGGAGAAGTATGGGCCAGGTGGAATAAAGGGAAAATGAAGGAGAACCAATATGACTAGTTACACAGTACCACCTCAACTTCTGCAAAAAGCTATCCCAAAAATGTTATTTCAAAACACCAAAGATAACACACTGCCAAATTTACTCCCTTAGTAACACTGACAATATTCAACAAGTAAGTTATGTTCTCTGCAGTGATTCAAGTACAGTCTCAGCTGTAACCACCATCTTTTGTCCCTTTGTTTCCACAAAGATGGGAAAACAGATTCTCTATAAACAGGTTTGAACAGTTAACCTTGTGTGAAGTCAGAAAACACATACTAGATAGACTTCATAATTTCTAAAGAGACTGCATCTAACATCTATGCCCTGCTGTTGGAATGTGGAGAGCATGTGAGCTAAACTTGCCAAGAAAACATCCTACTGGGGCGGGGGGTGGGGGAGGGGATTAATTCCTCTAGAATCTGGAATCATCTTTTTGTCAGTTTCTGACAATTCCCAATATCAATTTGTAATGTGAGAAACTTAACTTGCAGTAGTTTTCATTTACAACCTAATCCATATGACATTATATTCAAAACCTTGAAAGCAACAAACAAACTTAACTGCCACCTGCTTTTTAAAACCTGAAAATCCAAGTTTGGCACAAGTACACACAAGAAGCTGAGAAAGTCACGATAAATTACACTTGCGACACTCCAAAGAGGTACAAAAATCCCAAACCACAAAAGGCCAGTTCAGATCAGGTAGATAAATACCACAAGCATGGTGAAAAAATGAGAGCTGTCACACAACGTATTGTTAGAACTTCCTGAAAATCTTTCAGGAATCCCACAGAAAACTACAGCCCACATACAGTGCAAACCACAGTTATTTTTTCTGAAAGACACTAAACATATTTTTTCACACTAGACCATGTTGCCCAAAGCTCTGCCCAACCTATCTTAGAACACTGCCAGAGACAGAGCATTTACCGCTTCTTCTGGCAACCTGTTCCAGTGCCTCACCACCCTCACTGTAAAGAAATTCCTTATATTCAACCTAAACTTTCCCTGTTTAAGTTTAAAGCCATTACCCCTTGTTGTCCTATTGCTACAGTCCCTGATGAAGAGTTCCTCTCCAGCATCCTTGTAGGCCCCCTTCAGATACTGGAAGGCTGCTATGAGGTCTCCATGCAGCTTCTCTTCTCCAGGCTGAACAGCTCCAACTTTCTCAGCCTGTCTTCATAAGGGAGGTGCTCCAGTTAAAGTGTTTTAAAATAAAATTATTCTATTACACACTTTATTTTCAAGCAATACAACTTACTATAAGAGTTAATATCAGACATACTGTGACAACCGATTCCTCTGTAGCTTGACTTCAAGACTGTTCAGAACAGACAATTTTTTCAATCAAGTGCAACAACTAAGGGCACAAAAGTATTTTACACCAGTTCTTTGGATGGCCGCCTTATCTTTTGAAAACACTTGATAAAGATCCTCAGACTGTAGCTGCAGCAATTTTTGTGGGGTTTTTTTTATTATTTCTAAGCAGATAACCACACACAGAGAAGCCATCAACCCTATGTAAAAGTTCACCATCATTTCAGTTCTTCTGAATTAACTGTTTGAGAAGTCACTGGATCGACTACATCACTAAAATTTGGAGGAGGTGAGATGTTTTTAACGATCTATTTATACGGTGGCCCCACAGACACTTGTCTCAGCACAGATGAGAGGCAGTGCACTGTGGTGTGTGCTTGGGAACTTCTCAAAGAAGCTTCACCATCCGAAAAAAACCTCATGTAACTGCACCTGCAATGAAGACTGACGCAACCAGCGAGGTTTCAAACTAAGATAAGCTCTGCCATATCCTTCTGAAAGAAGACTGTAGTATTTTCCTAAGAGATTTTCTGTAACTTCTAATGTTTGCCCACTGTTGATATTTGTGAATTAGACAGTTACCAAGATTACACAGTCTCACCACTAATCCATAAATGTCCAACCCTACCAAAACTCATTGAACTTCGAGTCCCCTCATCTGTTACTTTTAAGGATTTTTGCCTGATTGAGCCAAAGAAACAGTAATAACCTGAATGAAAAAACTGTAGGTGAAAGGGAGTTACCCTGCATGTAAAAACAGTTTTCTGTCCTCCTCCCACTCCCCAGAAAGCATAAATGAAAGTGCTCTTTTATCAGGGAGGTAGTAGCTTACAACAGATGAACGTGAAGGGACTGCTTCCTTACTATATATACTACATAGAAATAATTGCATGGCTAAGCCAGAACTTTTATTTCTCAAAGGAAAGAAAAGTAAAGGAGGTACTTATTACAGAAATAGGAGGTTCTATTACAGACCCATAGGGTTACATTTGAACACAGAGAAGAAAATCGTAAGATTATTAGAGAAATAAATAATACTGGGAAACATGAGAGAGACCCACTGTACAAATACAGACTGAAAACAAAAGTTGGTAATGAGAGAAGTGCTCCTGCAGAAAATTACCAAGACTCAGTGTTGTGAAAAGTATAGAAATACATTTTACATAGTGATTACAAGTTACCTCACTGTTTAAATAAATTAAAAAAAAAAAAATAGAAAGAAAGAAAAGAGAAAAGGAAGATGTGGGAATGATGATCCTGCCTTAACACTTCCACATTTCCAGCTGGTAGACTGAGAAATTCTGGAAGTAAAACAATTACACTGAAGGCTTCAAATTAAAAAGCAAAGCAAGCCAAAACAAATCCACATTCCCCACTTTCTCACCCTCCTTCCCTTCCCCCCAAAAAATAAAAACCAACCCAAAAAAACCAACCAACTAAACAAAAAACCACCACCACTACAGCTATAGGAAAATCATCAGATGCAAAGAGACTTAGAAATAAAGACAACTGAATGGAAATATTAGAAGATCAAGGCTAAGCTGACAATGTTACTCAGCAGCCACAGTTTCACTAATACACTGTTAAGATAAGGAGGTACTCTTTTATTATGATCTTAACTTCAAGTCAGCATTTCTACACATTCTCTACAAATGTAGCTATACAAAATTACATTTCAATTGAGGGAGACAATAACAAGCAGAGAAAAATTCAAAAAGACGGAACGTTATTAGTATATGGCCCTTTCTAAACACCATCAAACAAATACTTTCTAGAAACAATCAGAAACCTTTACAATTATTGCAGAATTATTCTACAACCACCAGATGTTAAAAAAATAAAGCATATTAAAAAACCAACTGCCAAGACCATAAGAAAAAGTGAAGAAATTAGTTACGTATGACAAGAACCTCATACATCAATACCTCATAAAGAAAGCTGGAGAGAGACTTTTCTGTAAGAGCAAGAAGTAACAGGACAAGAGAAAATGGCTTTAAACTGACAGAGAGGAGATTTAGGATAGATGTTAGGAAGAAAGTGAGGTGAGATACTGGAACAGGTTGCCCAGAGAAGCTGCGTGTGCCTCATCCCTGAAATGTTCAAGGCCAGGTTGGACAGGGCTTTGAGCAATTTGGTCTAGTGGAAGGGGTCCCTGCCCATGCCAGGGAGGGTGGAACTAGATGATCTTCAAGGTCGCTTCCATCCCAAACCATTGTATCATTCTATAAAGTCCTTCTCCCATTTGGGATTGTGGTCCTATTCCCATAGTATAATGATCAAAAGCAAGCAAGTGAAAAAGATATTTTCCTATTTTCCCTTTTTGACTATGCAATGCTCTTTTCTTGCCACTATAGCAATTCTTTAATGTCATGGAAACTATCTGACAATTGTATTAGAAGCTCAATAAATTTCATAATATTGAGGTAGCAAAGCTATCGGTCTTGTTGACAGAGCACTTCTGTTCCAAGTGCCTATTTTAAGGAAGAAAAAACATCTAAGAATAAAAATCATACTTTGAGCTGTTTTCAACAAAAATACATAATAGTTTCAGAAAACCTGAAAGTAACCTACACTAATGATATTAGATCATTGGAAAACGTGGGAGGATGATAGGAAAACGTAGGCACACCTTGAAATTACAAAAATGGGATACACCGATTTAAATTTTAGCAGTCTTACTTTCAGATGGTTTGCTTTATCCAACTTCTGTATTTTTAATGAGGGCAAGCAGGATGGGAACAATACTGTGAATTGTATGCAAGTGTTCTGTCCAATTTCTCAAGACGCTAAATGTATTCATAAGGCATATGATCTTTTTAGTCATCTATATGTATGTGTTCATCCTCTGAACACTCTCCTACCATTACAGACAACTGGTAGAAACACACATTAACTCCCTCTTATACAGGTAATACTGAAACTACTCTATTTTCACGTGTCCAGTACTACAATATATTTTTTTCCAACCAATTGCTTTCTAACATTGCACTCCTACTGATCTGCCTCTAGAGACCAAGTAAAAAGAGCACAAAATAAGAGTAAAATAATACACCTATCCAGTGCACACACAATATTATCTTCCTCTACAGAGCAAGCATGATTTGATGTATGTCACAAACTTGGTTAACAAATCTGGGCTGGGTTTGACTTAGGCTCAGAGGTGTAAATACTCAATCCTGGAAAAGGGCCTTTGACCAGGACTGCTTTCCCACATACCAGTTACCTAGGGCACCAGCCAGCATTGATGATACCAACAGCCCCTTTAAAAATAAAGCAAAAAATCAAAAGCCATAATACACTGCAACATACATCAGGCAAGAGCCTGCAAACATTAAAAAATGCATACATAAGAGTACACATATTGAAAATGCAGGACAAATGTATCACAACTCCCATACACACTTCTCATCCCATTCCTCTACACTACAAACAAAGGAGGAAGGCTGGGTTTAAAATGTTCTATTGGACATTAGTAATATTTAAAAAGATAACTCCAAATTAGAGTCACGAGACAACAAATAAAAATAATTAAATTTTCTGAAAAGTTAAGACTTTACTATAGGCAAACAGAACTGCTTTTTGGCTTGTAGCTTTTGAAAGCCTAAACCCAGCCCAGCAGAGCCTCAGAAGACACATCTTATTTTCTAAATACATTAAATGTTTGTTTACAAAAAATACAATACACACATTTCTGTTGATTAAAACAAACAAACACCCCAGCAACAACTTAATTTCTCCATACTTTTTTTTTCTTAGAATAAGCAATATGGAAAATTCCAGTTCTTATTATGTTTTCTAAGTAGCAGCTTATACTTCTGAGTTGTACATAGCATCAAAATATAGTGTCTTTTCTGTTTTTCCTTCATGAAAAATTTTTATTACCAAATGAACAACAACAACACTGACTTATCTATCTGTTTTTGCAATACAGGCATGTATGTTCACAGAAGGCACAGACTGCATTAAAACACTACCAAAACAAGCCATTTCACTATATTTGACTCTGCCCCTAGGGAAAGGAATGAGAGCAGATAAGATGTGACAGATGTGTAGTCACGTCACTTAATACACTACTGGAAGGTGCTCAAATCATTATGGTGACAGGCATGGTATAAAAACATGCGAAGAATGGACTAAGCATTTATCTAGCTTTCTGCATACATGATTCTTGTAATCGAAGACACTGAAGTCCATAAAAGTGCTGTTTGAGAGAAGACAGCCTGGAAATGTCAATATGCAACATAGCTATTTAAAAAAAGAAAAGAAAAGAAGAAAAAAAAGAAAAAGAAGGAGCATAGCATGTATGTTTCCGTCAGCAAAGCTCCTGCATCATGAATATGAAATACATCTGAGGTTGAATTCAAAGTCTATCCTCTAAAAATTTGCTGTACTGAAGTATTTCTGAAGAGGTTTAATTAAACTTGAAATTCACCCAAAACAAGAAGTTTAAATAAGCAACAATAGATCTCCAAACTGATTTCATTTTTCTCAGACTTTAAAAAGCTATTTTGCTGAAATCTCTGCTCTAGTTTGATTTGAAAGACCCGAACAATAAAGACAAAACTGGAAATCATACGGTTACTGGACTTAAGTAATAGGACTAGTCACTTGTTTCAAGGTAAATGTAAACCTAAGAGTTTAAAAAATAAGGATTTGGGGGCAATTGGCCAAAAAAAGTATGAAAAACACAGGAGAAAATTTTCCTCACTTCCTTCAGGTTTAATAATCCTGAATGTTACAAATCTAATGTAGGTCAAGAATATTTCCAAACAGTAGCATGATTTTTAACTGCAAGTATCTCTTCAGCAGAGACTGATACCATTGCTGTTTCAGATACATTGTTAGGCCCAAATCCTGCAAATTAATCTGCACAGGTAGATCCCTGTGCCTCTGGGAATCTGCATTAAGTCAGAGGGAAAACTAACTCACAGGATCAGATTCTTAATTTGAAGCTGGACCACTGTAACTCATTATGACACTAATCATAAATGCCTCATCACCGATCTCTGCTCCCCATCTGTTTGCTTTATCTTATTATAGTTTTATATCTCAATCCATGGGACTAACTACAGCCATCAAATTAAGCACCTGTATATGCCTCTGTTTCTGCAAGATCAGGTCCTCAGACAAAGGCAACATTTTTCTTATGCTTGTGCACATGCCTGGTTTATTCCCTGAATGGGGCTACACAATACAATGAAATAATTGTCACATCAATTTCTTCATTTATACAAATCTCAATGTTTCCCACTAATCCAGCCATTTAAGCCAAAGGATAAACTCCATTCACCTTATGAAGTGTAGCAACTAGTATTTTCAAAGGAAATCACCTGCATATCAAAAATGACCTGCAAGAGTATAAAACTGAGCTTTAAAATTACTTTAAAGATGCATCTGCTTCTTTATCATACTGTCACAAAATGAGAAAAAGACAGAAAATAATATTCACTGCAGACTACAAAGTCAAAAGCCACTGGCACTAACTGACTCTACACTGAGAAATGATGAAGGGGGGGAAGCATTCCAGTACAGCATCACTCTGTGCCTCCTGTTCTTCTACTCTCCTCTCTGCTTCCAAGTTAGTCACTGTCAGGCATAATGCGGTGGGGCTGGATGTACCTTTCTTTTGACCCAGTATGGCCATTAGTGCATTCTTACAGGTATCTCACAGAAAGAAGTCCCCAATGTTTTAATGACAACTCCACTAGAACTAATCCCGGAATCCTACTTTTACTACATTAAAAGACACACATTAGGGTGTAAAGTTGCGGGGGGGGGGGGGTGTCTGGGTTTTTTTTTGTGGGAGGGTTTTTGCAACTTCACCTTATAAATAAGTGGGGTTAAGAATGAAACCAAAGTGCAATTACACATTTGTTACGTATTTCCATATTCTGATTAACAAATCTATCAAATAGGTAGAGGAGCGAAAGTGGGAGTTACACTTGCCCACTAAGCAAAAATGGGACAAACATAATATTAAACCTATTAATCTTCCTATTTTCCAGAATTATCAGCACCAACTATGCTTATTTTCAATACTTATAGCAGAAAATAAGAATAGCAGTGAAAGAGATCCACAAATCTAAATAAACCATTTGAGAATTCAGTGTAAAAGAAATGCTTCTGAAAGGCAATTCCCACTTCTTCAACAGGCAGACATAATTTTGAGAGGAGCTTTTGGCCCCTGGATTTGTACTGAAATTCAGTGACGACTGGAATTTAGGTGAAGCATTCAAGATATTACAGAGATACTGGCATTCTTTCAAGAGTAGTATGCTGGATCATAATTTTCTTTTCCAAATTAGAGGTTAAATCTGCCAGCAGAAACTCAACCAGAGCTGGGATACACAGGCTCTCAAAACAGCAGTGTCTTCCCTAAGACCTGATTGGCAGCATATTCCCTCTTGAGAGGCTGCAGCTCATGGGACCTTTTGATTTCAAAACTCAGCAGAAGCCAGGAGCTGGGAGCTATCCATTCACAAAAGGTATGAGAGGGAGTCCCATCTCCCCACTAATACCTTGCTGTAGGGCATTCAAAATATGCCTGTGGGATGAATTTGGCACCACTGTCTCAGGTTGCAAACCCACGAGTCAAGGAAAGATACTAAAAAGCAGTTTTCCTCTGCTCATAAGTCAATTTACCCTCACCAAAATTATTCTTCATTTACATCAACTGTTGAGGATTCACTATAATACCCATACACAGCCTGAGTGCCTTGAAAATTCAAGTCATGGTACAGGTCAACATTAGCATTTAAAACTTGTCAAAAGTATGGCAAACAATTACCACACTCTCAAATAACAGATAAAATATTTTGTAGAGCTTAAATACATACATTTCTGGCATGTAACATTTCTCACTGCTGACAAAATCTCCCTGAGATTTCTGGCAATAGAATACTTCGAGTTTAGAAATTGGCTGTAGAGTAAAATTCTTATTGTTTTATTTATTAAAAGTCATTCTTGATCTTACCTTTTAGCAGAGGCAGGGGAGTTAACTCGATAGGCTTGCCCTGAGACCTAAACTGGGAGGAGCTTTGTGACCTCTTCTGTCTGGCTTTTCTGACGGACTTCCGAGAAAATCCGTCTACTTTATCCACTGATGGAGGAGTAGTTGGTGCTGAGGACATATCCCTACTGAAAGAAAACAAATGTTACCAACATGTTCCAAGTGGGTAAAGGTTAACCTAAGTTTCCAAAAAATCATCTTCTTTCTGCACCATTTTCCTATATTGACAACTCACCCAGACAGACTGAGAGCTAACCCACCAACATATGTACAAATTGTATGGAATAAACTTAATGCAACAATGTAATAATTCTTCTCACTCACTTTTTTCATCTGTGTCTCCCATTTGCCAATAATCCTGCCACAGAAAAATTCAGACCTGATAATGACATCATTAAGTCAATAGAACTTCATAAACCTGTAGACTTGACGTAGGATTGTAGCCTTAACAACATGTTCTTTGGGATAAAGTAATTTCAACTCATTCTGCAAGGGACCACATATGCTAAAGGATGGGTATACAAAAACTGCAACTGGTTTTTTGCCATTACGGTCATCAATATGCATAGGACAAAAAAAAAAAAAAATACAACAGAAGAAATATTCAGTTTATTTGCCACGCCTACATACAAGATTTTATCAAAATTTAAGAAAGTACAGCAAAAAGTACTGCTATGCTTCACAATTTCACTAACACTGACAAATTCTACATATTACGTCTTTATTCTCCATTTTAGAAATACTCAGTTATTTTCTTGTGAGTCTCTTTATACACAGTTATTCCACCTTCTGGCATTTCTGTAAGAATTGCAGTGTGGTAACCATAACTATTCTAAGGGCATAAAGCAGACAAGGTTTGCAGGAGAGGCAAAGAGCCAAAAAAAGGTTTCTGCAAGCAAAAGTTTGTTTCCCAGCTCTATCAGCTAGTCTAAGAAATGTGTTGCTTCTTCCTAAAAAACTTGCCTTAGTAGTAGTACTCCTGCATCTGATTCCATACTGCTATGAAATACCGAAAGGAAACATCTAAACAGTGAATTAATCATCCAGCTATTGTATTTAACAGCCTTGCCCTGGCTGCTAAAAAGGCCCAGCACATCTTGGTGAAATACATGAGTAATACTTAAGGGAAACAAGACAGGAGGAATTTAGGCCTACATATTCCAAGCAGCTCTGTGTACAGTTAACTTCACCAGCATGTGTACCTCTGCTGAAATCAACAGAGCTATCTGTGTTAATAACACGATCATTAACAAGAGCAGCTCTGTTGATTTCAGTAAGGCTACCCACTTGTGCAAAGTTAAGCATCGACATAAGCATTTGCAGGATCAGGGTCTTAGAACATGTCCTTGGAAAGCATTACTCATCCTCAATGTCTGTTGACTTCAATTACCAAAGTGACTCGTATGCTAAAAGAAGTTGATTCCACAATATAGGGAACACTTTTGAGTGTTGGTTTTATTAAAAATTTGGTTACTCATATGCTTCATAAATTATCAAATCCATTGAAACAGACATGTTTGGGTTTGCCTTTTGTAAGAAAAGCATTAGAAAGTATGATTTATTGCAACAGTATAAACAAGTTCCAAAAGATAAGAACTATTTAATGCAAAATTACGTATATGTGCACTAAATCTATCAAAAATGGAAGTATAAACTCCATAGCTTCTTCGAGGAAGCATGTGCAGCACCAGAAGCTGAACTGTGCAGCTGGCATTACAGTAATGGAAAAGCCTTTTTCCATCTTTTTGATTTGCAGATATGCTTTCTAAATATAATATACTATCAGCAACATGAACCTGCACCTTAAACTGGTCTTGTTTATCATGTGGGGGAAAAAAATGCCACCATCACCAGGGCATCCAGGCCCCAGCCAAGATTAATAAATTAAAAAGTCAGATAAACTGAAATAGAATGGCCTGTACTTTAGCAACCCACTTCTAGGATTTCAACAGTCCACCAAAAAAACATACAAACACAAAGTTACCTGTTACATAAACCAAATTTTGGAAATATCAGCAAAAATATATTCTTAAAACCTGAATTGCTTGGCCCTATTTCATCTCATAAAAAAAGATTCACCTCATCACGTGCATCAGTAAAGTGGAACCATTTCTGCAGAAATGTTTCCATGCTCTCTCAAAATTAAATTACAAAAAAATAATAATAATAATGGGCAGGGGCTAAAGTGGATCACTTAAACTGCAGGATCATTGTGTCAGCAAGAAGCTTTACTGACACTTCTCTGCTGTAAATTTAGTAACAGTTTCCCTAACCTGCTTTATAAATTATTAAAATCTAATTCTAATTCAACAAGACTACATCCAGCCTAACAACCTTACAGTAAACACTGATCTTTTTTTCATCTCTCCAAATGAACATTCGCTTCCCTGAATACACTATCACAGTGAAATACACTGTTTCAAAG
>NW_009938929.1:89001-89301 GCF_000696875.1 Nestor notabilis | reverse complement strand
TCATACCTAAAGCCATTATCCATCCAGACCAGAAACAGGGTAGCAGAAATTTTTCCTTTCAGTCCTTGCCCTCATTTTGTGACCTACCAGTCCTGCTGGCTCATGCTACATCATGCTCTGGATCCTAGAGCATGCTTAGTGGAAAAACAAGGCATGTAGTTTCTTACGGGGTTATTGCAAATCATTTGAAAAGCAAATATATCCTCTTTGATAGTGATGGTAAAACCTGATGATTTGCCTAGGTTAGAGCGTCATGGATTAGCTCATAACATGATTAAAAGTTTTTAATTGAAAATGATT
>NW_009938929.1:48489-88947 GCF_000696875.1 Nestor notabilis | reverse complement strand
CATTTAACTAAACATGCAAACACTCAAATACTTGAGACTAATTATTTGAGAATAATTCTTTTGTCTTTGGTAGATGTGCTTTTCCTTGCTTTTATTTATTAAAACTCACTACAAAAAGAATGAATCCCACTTCCTTTTGCTCTCCTAGTTCCTTCTGAAAAGGGAACAAAACGTAAAGTTGTCATTTCTGACATTTTTGAGGTGTGAGCTTTCAATTGCATGACTCCAAAACATCAAAGACCTGTTTCCTACAGGCAACTAACACTGGAGAAGAGAAAAAGGCAATAAAATTCCAAAGCAATTTGGAGGGGTGGGGGGGTGGGTATGTGGAAATTAATGTATTGTAAAGCACATGTCTGTTAAAAAAAAAACAAACAATGATGTAATAGCTCAGTTAAATGTTATGGTATAATTGCAACCTAGCTGTATTCCTGCAGTGCTAACTTCTTTGCATTTCAGATATTTCAATTCAATCACTTCTTCAGACTAGCATTTGAAAAAACTTCTCAATAACTTAAAAAGGTAATCCCTAAACTTCTAGATTTGACTAATCAGGTACCATTTAATCTCATTTATAAAAAAAGGAGGGAGGATATTTATAAGCGGCAGTATTTAATTTAGCAACTTTTCACTGGAATTTTAAAAGGTAACACATATCACTATGTTATCAAGATATCTGCATTTCACACATGACAACCATTAGCAAAATCAATTTGGGGATCCAAATTCTTCAGTTACTATAATTGGACTGATGCTGCATTTTGGACTACCTTGCAATTATCATCAGCTATATTTATAAACTGAAGATGCAATAATCTGAGACCAAAATCCCTCTCTCAACGGGACAGGGACCCTTACAGACATAGTTGGACATGACTGAGTGATCAAGACAGATTTCTGTAATGTGCATCCTCCAGAGGAAGAGCTGATTTCCTGGGCATTCATCTAAGTGCAGGGTTCTGGCTCATGAGCAGGACCAGATTTCCACAGGAGAGCTTAGTGGTGTTTAACCATCAGACTAGTGATCCCTTTTCCCAGGAACCCTTACCCTCACTGCAGGAACAATTCAGTTGTTCATGACATATTTACTGAGCTACTGCAGCTGACAGCCTAGTAAATTAAGCCAGCACCTATTTTCTCCTAGTATTTTGGCCTGCAGGTTGCAGCAATTCAGCAGCTATTACAGAATAAGCTGACACATCTTGAGATCATAGGTGAGAACTGCTGAGGCCACACAAAACTTAGCTTTTTTTTGATCAATCACACACATTGTAGTCTTGACTTGTACACAAAGTTTTCTCAAAACTTTAACAATGAATAATAACAATACTCTGTTTATTTCAATTAGCTTCCTCTTTGTTTAATAATCATCTACTGTAGACTATGGGATTAATCTGGGATTACAGTCATGCAGAATTTCTTCCACACAAGATGTATGAAAAGGCAGAAAATCTTAGCTCATCTCAAAGTCCAAGTGAGCTCTGGAAAGTTGTCTTAAAAAGAAAATCCTTTATTTTGTTTACTAACTGATAATATGAGACCACTGTGATTTCAGGTTCTATTTTTAAATGTCAAACTAACCATCTTAACTTATCCTACAGCATATTTGTACCCCTATAATGACAGTCAAAGAAAGACTTGTGTTCTTAGGGTTTACAAATACATCTCAACGCATTAATGCTACCGTTGACAGAACAAGAGTAAATAATTTTCTTGAATTCATTTATCTGACAGACTGTAACATCATGAAGAAATTCAGCATAATTGGGTGCAGTCATTTCACCTTACAGGGATATCTAAACTTAACTCTGTTTACACAGACTAGTATGTAATATAAAGTATATCTTTTACTAGTAAGTATTTTTCCATTCTAAAATATTCACATCTACTCCTAAAGATGTCTTAGTAAACCAGAGTGGTCTTCTCATTAGAAAAATGGAAAATACAAAACTGTGTGTAGAAGCAAACAAGTTTATTTGACTCACTTTGTTTCCTAAGGGAAATCTACAGTGATCTGGGAAAAAGGAATGCAAAAATACTTCAAACATTGTTCAGTTAGTCCCTATACTGTGGCATGTGTGAGGATGGGAGAAGTCTAAAATAGGTGCCGTGAACAGCTCAGTGAAGTATGCAGAATCTAGCTATTATGCATACGGGACCTTTCCTTCACTCACAACCAAAAAACATCTCAGAGCTAAAAGCAGCACACAAGCACAGCATTTGAAGTAAATACAAAACCATCAGCTTTCAGTGCTTTACTAGGTACAACATAACAAGAAACTAAATGGATCTGCTACATGTGTTTATGCTTCAACAAATTCAGACTATACAAGAGATATTTTTCCTTTAAGGCCTTGTGACCGTTTTGAACAGAACCCCAGCAACATGGAGTAAATACTGAACAAAATAGCACATGATGCCAGTCACTGCAAAGGCCAGTGAAACACAGTTTGTTGATGTAATTGGTAAGGCAATCAATCCTATATGTTCCTTTGAAATCATGCTCAGAGTCATAAAAAATAATTAAAAAAAAAAAAGCACTACTGTACCTCTGATGAGCCAAACAAAAGGACCAGTCTTTACGTCTTTGCATTCTCAGTAAGACTAGGTAAATTGATGTTAAATTTATATTCTGATAAACCACTATTATCTCCATCATATACATAAGGGAAAGGTGTACTAATTTACTATATGGCTGCGACACAACAGCAAAGTCAAATTCAGAACTCAAAAGCACAAAATCAGACATACCTGCAAGTTGGATTGAGCACAAGTTATTGAAAGAGAACAGAATGGTTTTAGGCAACAAACCTGTGAATATATGATATAAATGTGCAAGGAAGTTATTCTAATATATTTAAACTTTCTGAAGAAAGCACTAGGTCTCCAGGAATAGTGTATTATAAAACCTGCATAGAGTTCTTACCTTTCAGCAAGATTTTCAATGTCCTTGTTCAGGAGAGAAAAAAAGAACAAATTGTATACTTTCAACAGGAAGTATTCCAGAGATGTTCAAGAAACCCCTGTTACTTGGCATTTCAGATTTCCAGGGCAATTAACTCCCCACTGTATCACATCACTTAACATTAATTAATTGCTAAAGATGTAGTTATGTAACTTACTGAGCTGCTAAGGATAAAACAGCTCCCGAGCTCCCAAGACTTGAGTGGCATGCCAAATTATCAGTGAAGCACAGGGATTTACCCTCTCTTCTGAGATTGCCAAATCAAGCAGTCATTCTCCTTCCAGTGTCAACTAATGGGAACAAGTCAAGTAAATGTCAGTCAACTATTAGAGTGCCATCAGCCCTCCGCTGCATGGACAGCCTCGTGGAGTGAAAGCTTTCGAGAAAGTCCTATTGTCACTCTGCATACAAAAGGGTTAGAGGTTTCACAGCACAGCACCCTTGGAACCAGGTCCCCTAAATGTGGCTCAGTGATACTTCCAGCTGTTTATTTCTTCCAGATAGATCCCAGCCTGCACCAATTATTTATTTTTTTTTACCTAGAAACAGATGGATTTTCAGGAAAGCATAAATTAGGGAATATGCTAATTAAACTCTCCCATATATAGATGGCTTACAAGTTAAGAGATGACATTGGCTCAGGAGAAAACAAAATGAAAAACAACAAAGTTCGAGTCCACTCACTCAGCTGGACATTATCTTAGGGACAGAGCCCAAATTCCTTCGTTGCTTTTGAAAAAACTGACAGATTTTTACAGATCCGAAACATGGTGCTAACACAGCTAAACAGGCATAGAAGCTGAGTCAAGCTGCAGGCAGCTGAACTGCACTCCTAGGTAGAGCCAACTGCTACCATTTATATAGTGCCTTCTGATTCCATGTGGGTGACTGATGTTTGATTACTATGGAATATGGAAACAGTTTCTAATCATTTAAATAAATTACAATTTTGGATGGATGAACACAGGCTGCATATGTACCCTGAAGCTCACTCAAACACACTGAGAAGGGGAGAGTTTCAAGGTTTTATCTGAATGGATTTAGAGGGAATGTGATTGTACAACTCTTTTTTACTGCTTTTCATCTCCGATGTGACCTATTTTGAAGACATTCTTCACACAATCCTATTGATGTTTCTGGCCAGGGATAAGACCTGAAGAAAAAAGTGGATATGGTTCTGGTGCATCAAACAGACAAGTCCATGTGACAGCAGACAGCCACTCAATTCCATGCCAAAGTGAGGCACATAAGGACATTTGTCTTGCAATGCTTAACAGTTACCATCTGTCTCATAACAAAGTCTGTTGTAGACTGACGGTGGTGTAACTGAAACTGCCTCATTTTCAAGAGGACAAATTTAGGGACCTGGCGTTGCAGAATCTGGAAAAAACAAAATGCCATAGGCTCTTTGGATTTTCATTTTCTGACCATCTCAGTATTTGCTGAAACTATATTCCCAAGCCCATGAATATACACAGAGAGTTGTACACAGTTATTCCGGGTATGCAACCAGTATGCAGAAAAAAGCCTCGTTGTCAGTCACCTTGAAAAGTTACGTCCTCCAGCACACTGCTGCATCATTTAATTTCAACATCTGACCCATAATCATAGAAACAATGTATGGGCTTCCTTCACAAGCACAAAAAAGCTTGAGAAGTACCCAGCTTTGTAACCTAGCGGGAATTTGCTTAGAATTTTGCAGTTTGCCATAATGACGAAGTGGGTTTGTTGCTTTTTTGAACTGTTCCAGATAGCTCTGTATAAGACTTTGAAATAGATCTTAGGTACAGCTGAGTAAAAGGTCTACCAATCTTCTTAAAGGCTTTAAACCAAAAAATCTAGGCAGCAATCAAATATTACAGAATTTCTCTGACATCCATACCAATCATCTTGGGCATTATACCAGTTTCCCAAGCTGCATGTTAGAATTCTGAAGAGGAAAAGCTGTCTGTTCTGTCAGAAGTGTGGACACATCATTGTGGTGTTTGACATAGGCTAACTTGGAAACACACATGAATGATAAGAGTGTGCTTGAAAGAATACGTAAGTTAGGAAATTGATGTCACTGGCATGTGACACTGTCCACTGTGACCCTATCAGTGGGACATCATCCTTGCAATAGTGGGACTAGCTATTGTATTTCCAGAGAGACGAACTTCAGTGACTATTTTTGTCAGCACTGAGGTATGTTTTGTTATTCATTTGCCAAGTAGAAGTCTCACTCATGAGGACTGGCCACAGCACTGGCAATAGATGTTTGAGAGATTCAATTTACTGGCTAGTAGCGTATAAACTTTAGCAAGGTATAAATAAGCAAGATTTAGCTGTAAGTCCTAACTCTTTCTCTGTTTTAACTTCATTTACATAAAATAGATTTGAGACACAGGTATGTGCACTTGCAGGACAGCACAGGCTGCCAGCACTGTAATTGACAGAATACCACACCAGTGTGGCATGGCAGCAGCACGTGGGAGCTGGCACAGAAGGAAACACATGCATCAGGACTGTTTTCTGGCAGAGAAGGTGAGGCTATATTCCTAAGTTTATTAAACCGTACCAATGGAGAGCTTTTTCATACTTTTTCTTGAAAGCTGATTGAACTATTGAAAATATTGGAAACACATGTTTGCTGGGGCCACCAAGCCCATCTGAGTAGGGGTATGTAATGAAGCTGTTTAAGGAATATCAAGCATAATGCCAAAAATAACTTTGAGGAATTTAACATTCTGACCCAAATGGTTCAGAAAACACAGAGCCTATCTCTCTTGGAAAAAGAAAAAAAAAAAAATCTAATAGAAAGATACAGAGCTAAATGTTCTCTGCTTCACTAACTAGGAGGAAAATGTCATTTAGGGGACTTGCTTGCACTTTCTGGTAGCACTATTCCAGAAACAGTTTTTGGAGAAAGGTATTTGTAGCATAAGTGAATTTAAGCACACAATAAGCAGAACAGAGAACATTTTCAGTTGATGACATGATGGATTCCATAAGACAATGATGAGTCTCGCAAAGTTGCAGCAACTCAAAAAATTGCAAGTATCTTGGGGTAACCTCGCTGATAACTCTTCCATTAGCTCTCTCCCAGTTATTCCTGTTCAATACATTTTGAGGCCTGCTCCTGAGCCAAACCTTTCTTCCTGCTATGCCTCAGTTTAATCAATTGTATAGAAGTAATTAAAAAATCTTCACAAGTGAGGAAAAAAATAAATTCATTACTTAGATGCGCATTTATATAGAATGATAGGAAAGTGAGGAGGAAATCACTAAATGACTGTAAACTGAAAAGCTAATGTGTGATGGACCTTGTAGATTAAGCACAAAAAGTAATGTTTAGCCAAAGGTGCTACTTTGTAAATACATGCAAACTTAATTTTAAAAGCATGGAACCAGCTGCAATGGAACTAGTTCTATGTTTACAAGATTACAGCTTCTATTCTTTAAAAAATGCAGTTCTGCCTGCAAGTATTTTTCATAGCTAAATTTTTGGTTTTACAGACTGTTTTTGGATTAAGCATGACATGACCCAGTAGACACATATGTTGAATATAAATCCAAGGTTTGGCTAATTACTCACATAAGAAATAGTAAAAATCTGAAACACATCTAAGCCTTCAGCACATGTAATTTTTTATAAACAAGCATGAATCTTATAAACAAATGAATCTGTTCATTTTGCAAAATTAAATTCTCAAACTTGTCAGTTTATTAGAATTCTAAAAAGCACAATCACTTTAGATTAACAGATCAAGTTAATCATCACTGAAGAATAAAAATTGGGATGAAGTTACAAGCCCTTGAAATACAGGCAGACACCAGGAAAGTGTCATACCTGATGTACAGAAGACAGTAGAACTCAAGTGCTTAAGATAATTTTGTATCATATTATTCTTAGTGTTATCCCTCATTTAAAAGTCATTCCAATCAACACATTATTAAGAGTAAATAGACAAATACTCTAGTTTAAAACCAAGCTGCTTTGAAATAGCTAACAACAGTACATAGACCTTTTGCAAACAAGTTGCATAACCACAAAACCCGAAAAGCTCAACATTAGATAGTGAGAGGTAGCACAAAGAAAAAAAAACAAACCCAAACCCAAACCAGGGAGTCATTACGATTTTCTGAGGTGTGTATTATAAAAACATTACTGTGAAGTCCCAAGAGTATCCGTATGAAAGCTTCCTGAGAATTGTAACTTCTGTTTTCCCCCCATCTGCCAGTCCTACAAATTCAACTTGAAATGTGTCAAGCTACATTCTTCCAAGTTCACATGGCATCACTAGCAATAAAACTTGTATAATGAGAATTTCACAATTCTTCTGAGGATGAATAAACAATAGAATATAGCACTCTAACTGCTAACTTAGATCCAACAGTGATATCAGAATTGTTAGAGTGCTATTAAGAAATAAAGCATAAACTAAGAGCATCCATTCTGAGAATAAAGAATATGGCGTTCTTTATATGCACTTCCAGAAAAACAAGAATGAAAATGTGCTGTTTGTTGCAAAGGTTGTTTTGTTTAAAATCCAAGTTATAAAATTCTATCAAGTTAGACTTGAAATTCAGCACTTGAGTTGGAAAGATAGAAACTTCAAAGACTACTTCCTTGCAGTTCTAACCTCAGCACTCCAAAGTCAAAATAAACACTGATAAAAATCACACAAATATGGCCTGGTCAGCAATACTTAGCCTGTCTGCACATGCAAGCTATTCGTTTTAGATACTTTAAAGTCACGAGCCCTATTAAAACATTCAGATTTCTTTTTCCTTTCAGATCAACGTCTGTTGTTAGACAGGCACAGTCTTAATTAAAATTACAGAGGGAAGCTGAGTACTCATAAAATACTGTCTTCACAAATCTGAGTTTAGTTTGTTGGCAGAACTCTAAAACAATACATTATTTATGAACTGCATGCAGTTACATGTATGCATATTTTATAGATTTAATATAATGGATCCAATCATTTGGAGGGATTGCAAAAGCCCAGATTAAAGCAAGATGTCACATATCATATTAGATATAAAGCCAAAATTTAATGAGACAAGTAAAGGTCAGAGCAGCACACTACAGTTTCAATTTGATACCCCTACTCTCCTCCTTGTTTTTAAGCATGCATCATACCTTTGACTTTAAACACAAAGCAAACCTAAAAGTTAATATAGAAGGATAACTCTAATGCCAAGATCACTAAAAAACCCAGGAAAGTTAACCTGTTGTTTCTGTTCCAGAAACTAAGTGATTGCAATTCAATTCATCATCTGTAGTCCTCATTTTCCAAAATATTATCAAGCAGTTTTCAGTGAATTATGACTGATTAATCAAAGTTTGATCCAAAGAAGTTATTAACACTCCCTACTGGTGGGTTAAGAGAAAAAGAAAATCCCAATGACTGTCTAATAGTAACATAGCACCTCTAGAAGTTTGTTACCTGCATTTTAATATCTAATAATCTTGATATTTCTAATAATCTGGATTCCAATTGTTTTCTATATTGTGCTGCTCTCAGGAAAGCCCTTTACCATTATTCCTGTTCTGCTCCCCCCATTCTTTATGGTCTGTCTCTATTCTTCCATTCACTACTAAACTCTTAAACAGAAAGAAATTTATTTCAATAGGACTTTTCCTTTAGGCCTTAGATGGATAACCAGAACAGATTTAGTACATCTTCTCTTTTCCAGGTGAACAAATTTACACCCAAGATAGATCAGAGTGGACAAGGAAAAGCAGATTGGTAAGGAAAAAATAAGGATAGGACAATGAGGGATGCAGAATCAGAGCAACACTGGGATTTTCACACTGTTTCTCTCTTTCCTGGTTACTTATCTCCTACCCTCTCAAACAAATCTGTCTTTTCCCTTACACACTTTTCTGTCTCCATTTTCTTCACTTCTTTTTGCCACTATTCTTCTCCTGATATGAATTAGTATTTCCAAGACATAATTTGCTGTTCATTTAAATTCATTAAAGAATGACTAAACTGTAATCTCATTTATTTTATCTTATCCATTTTTATGCCTGTTACTGTCATTTCTGGAATATATCAATCACTACTTCCCTCCTCACCCAGCTCCTCATTCATAACATGAGTTAGGTCAAGCAAAAATAAATTTTACTTCCTTACTCTTTCCAAGATCATCATATGTTCAAACAACTTTAATATCCAAGAGAACCTGAACATAAACATCCTATCTTACTGGCTTGAGTACTGCTCTTCATTACTTTTATATTGCTCTTGGTACTCCCTTTCACCATTTTCAGGTGTTTTTAAAAAATATTATTGTACTTATAAAAATGTTTATATAATACACTTTTGAAAAGTGAGAATGCGACATTCCAGGTTTCCACCCTTTTATTATCCTCCATACTTCCAATTTTTAATCCAACAGTCTTCTGCATTTCTTCTGCAACACAACAATTTTTCATGTGTTCCTTCCTTTTGCTTTAAAGAGCTTTCCCTCTAATTATCTTTTGACTCTGTGTCTGCATTTTATTTTACAAAAATGTCTTTGCCACTGTACATAAGAAGCATTTCTACAAAAAAACCCACTTTTCTATTGTCCTCGAGATGTCCAGAGCTTTTTCTTTTTCTGACCCTGCTGAGATACCCTGTCCACATAATGCTCACTTTTGGCAGTCAACATTCATCTTTTTGATTCTCACAAAGCTCTCCAACCATCATTCACTCCTGCAGTGCACCACACACTCCAACTTCTGCTCTGCTGCAAGGCAATATTGAAAAATACCAAGACTCCCTTTCAGTACCTTACCTGCCAAATTCTTCCTTCAGGGCTGTACACTTCAGATCTTTCCTTTCTGTTAACATGCTAGGAAAAAAAACCCTAATTCTACTTTTCACAGCTTGACTGCAATTCTGCTTAATTCTTTGTAAACTTCTAAAATCTTCATTTCCATTACAGTTGATGCTGCTTTAAATTTTAGCTCCAAACCCCATGATTTAAGCTTCATTTTCTTCCCAGTTTTCTTCATTATTCAGTGCTTCTTCCGATTGCCTCTTTCTGTGATTACCATCACAAATTCCTCACAGATGATAAATACAGTATTTCTAAGACTTTTTTCTCTACTCTCTCCCTCTTTTTTTTTTTCTTTTCCTGTAAGAAGTTGGCTTCTCCTTGTCAGGAACAGAGAGACAGTCTTTCTTGAGTACATTTCACTATCTTTGTAGATATGAAAGAAATATCCAAACTATATGAAGATATGTAACAAGTGATGATCACCACACACCATGTAAACAAGCATTTGACAGTTTCGTTTTCCTTTTCTAAACACATACATTGTAAGTTTCTGGACGCATTTTGACTTTGGTGTATTTTTGTTTCAACATAGTGCTGCTTTTCTGACTCTTAAAGAAACAGACTATTTGAAACAAACATTTCAATGACCTTATTTGCATTGCTTTTTAAATTCTTTTTATTCCAATAATCTTATTAATTGCTCTCAAATTTTCCTGTTACACTTTTTAATAATACACTCTTCCCGCTTAGAAATGAACTTTTAAAAATGCAATTGCCAGACTTCAGAGGCCATTTGATCATTTCCAACCATTCTACTCAGACAGTTGTATTCCATTATAGTCAGGCTTCCAAAGATGCTTTTCTTTAACATGCCATTATTTCCCATCAGCTTTTAAACAGCTCAAACAAACTTCTTTAGTTTTTATCTCTCAGCTTTTAGCATACTTCTGCAAGCTTTTCCCATCAAGTAACACAAGTTGAGGAAATTATTAAAAGCTGTATTCTTAGGATCTCTTCCCCACATTTCTTCTCACAAAGAATCCACATTCACTTAGAGTGTGGCTACCTCAGAGGTCTGCCCTAATTTATTTGTCCTTTACTTCTCAACCACCAGTCAGGCTTCTTGAATCAGTCTTTGCTTTCTCCCCATGCTTTCAACAAATATATAAGTTATTCAGATGTAAGATTACTTACACACTCCTCTCCAATATGCCAGTGAATATTCCTGCAAAAATTCTTCCAGAATTTCTAGTTTAATTTCTAGTTTACAGTTAAAACTTTTTTTTTTCCTATCCTCACATTTTTTGTTCTGTGAAAGCTTACAGAATAACAGCTTCTTTCAAGATTTCCAGAACACACTTTTCTCTCTCACCCTCCCATCCCTCTTTTTAAAGCCTCTTAGTGATGTTATGTTATTCATGCACAACTGTTTGAAGTTTCAATCTTATTTGAAACAAAAAACTAGGAGATGACAACCCTTCTGGAGACAAATACAATTCCAGATGGCAACTAGAGCTAAATGAGACTCTGAACTCGGAGCCAAGGTAAAGGAAAAGTTCACTGACAAAACTTGATCAGTATAAGAAAGGAGCATTGACAGAGAAAGCCCTACATGTTATGGATTCAAATTTCATCTGTCATTGTCTCTATGTCTGTGTACTTCACACTATAATTACTGAACAACACCTGGACTGATAGATTAAGAGGCAGTTAAGTATGAAATATAGTTTGCTAACAAATTAGCTGATACCAAAAAGCTCACTTCAAGGAGAAATGGAAATAAAATTCTGGGCATTCTGAACATTTCAAACTTTAGAAATTCTGAGTCTACTGATTGCATTTGCTTCCAAACCTCCTCAACATAGATGTAGGAATAGAAGCAGAATTGCATGCCTCTGAATTAATAAACAGTTGCCGAAGTCTTTTCAAGAAGTTGATCTCTAATCAGCTGTGATGGTAGAGACACCATCTCTACACCATCCCCACAGGTCAAGCAACAGTCATACTGACACAGAAGTAATTTAATAACTTGACCTCTCCCAAGAGAGACTTTTTTTAAAGTATCAGAAGCAAAAACTTGGCTTGACCACATAGTAAACAAACAACAACAGCCCCCCCCAAAAGAAACAACAAAAAACCTAACAAAAAAAAGCTCATTACATAACCATTTCAGAATTACAATGCTACATACAATAAAACACATGCAGCAACTCAGATCTTGCTCTGTTGTGAAAAATTTCTATCACAAATATTTTCAAGACATTTGGGGTCTCAGAAAATTAAAACCTTTGTAAAGAAGCAGTAACTGTTTTGTACAAAGAAACGGCAACTACTCCTATAATTATTTTTCTCCTTTTTATCGGCAGGGCAACCTTCGTTAAATTGTAACTTAATTTTTTCCAAATGTGCTTTTAATGTTATCTGGCAGTAAGTTTTACCTATGTAGGAAATCTCGAAGTTAATAAGCCAGGATCATTAACAAAAAGGTTATAAATATAGTTTGCATATTATATTATACCTTACATATTATATCCTATTATAGGATTTGTGCATCTACCACAATCTAAAAATATACACTTAGGTATATGCTTAAGAGTATAGTGACAAAAGGAATATACTTTAGTTATAGAAAGCTAAAACACCTGAAACCCAATTCATCATTACTGTTACTCATCATATCGATACCAGAAACATTATCCTTGTTTAAAAAAAGTTTTACATTTCCATCTTTTATGGGCAAATTTTCAAGTTCTTACAGGATAAATGTGGTTAGAATCACAGAAGTGTGCAGGCCAGAAGGCACTTCTGCAGATCACTAATCCAACCTACCACTTAAAACAGGGCCAGCCTCAAATTCAGATCTGATTACCCAAGGACTCAACTGTGGTAAGTTATGAAAATCTCAGAGCATAGGGATTCAGCAACCTCTTTGTTTAACCATTCCCATTGTGACTTTTTTCTCCTTACTGGAAGATTCCTAACTGCAACTAGGGACCTAGTCCTTGCCTCTTACCCTTCCACCATACACCTTTAAGCCTGGCTCAGTCTTCCTTAAAACCCTCCCTTCCACTTCTAGGTACATTGTAGTTGTAACTATAACCTTAACGGAAAGTGTGTGAAAAGAATAAAGAGCATAACTGTAAAATAAATGTCAAAAAATACAAGCATAGTCTGAGCAACAGAACGACAAGCACCCACTCAGTCATGCTCACGATGAACACAGACAATACAGAGCATCAAGCTGATTCAAACTCTACACTTAAAATTACTAATAACTCTTGTTTAAGGAAGAACGAACCTGGGCCACTTTAACGGAATTTTGAGTAGAACCACCAGCATGATATTCTACTTTGAACTTCTTCACAAGTTCTTCAAATCTGTTAAAAACAAACAAAACAGAAAAAAAAAAAAAAAGAAGAAAAAAGTTAAACTACATATTTTATTTTTTTCCCCAAAAGAAGACATGAAGATTAGAAGTAAATTACATCATGTTATTTGAAAACAATATAATCAGATATATTAGCTGTTACATATGGTGAAGCAGGAAACATCTATTTAGACTTTGTCCAAATTACAGAGCAAAGTGTGACATCAACTTGAATCCTTTACCTTAGGGTCACAAGTGGAGTAAGTAACTGAAAAAAAAAAAAAGAATTACCTGAACCATAAGGTTGATTGCAATTAACTGTTAGATTGATAAAATATATGCTTGAAGAAAAATTATACAAATGAAGACATTCAGATAATTATTCCAGCTCATTAAAGCTAAAAGCAGAATGTAAAATTAAGTGAGAAGATTGTGGAGATCCGGTGCCTATTTCAAAATTAACTTGACCCAAACAATAGTGCTATGTTTTAAAGTTTCATATGAAATAGTGCATTTTGACAGGTGAAGAGTTTTTATGAACAAACCTACTAGTATGTGAGAAAATCTGATAACAGAAAAGCCATGTGTCTCCAGATGAGATCCTTCAAGTCATACTACTATGAAAACTCTGGTAACATTCAGTAGTATATTATTAGGTTTGAACACTAAAACAAATATTCAAACTTTTAATGGAAATATCTATCCTCATATTTCAGATACAACCTTAAGGTTAGGAGCCAGACAGAGTTCTGTAAGATGCCCTTCCTTGACTAGGGTGTATTTTGCATCTCTAATCACAGCACACCACAGCTTAAGAACCAGCCTTCTCTCTAGTCACAGGCAAGTGTCACGGGGAAGAGGGAGCTGTGGAGACTGCTGTGCACAAATACTGCATCATGCCTCTAAGTTCTAAACACACTTCAAAATGAGTAGATTAAACAGCAGGATGAACAACCTCAGAAGGCATTAGATTCAGAAGCAAGTACCCCTGCAGGCAAGTTAAAATGTTTTCTGTAAAATTTGTTTGCACATTTGAGGTTTAAAATGACTTCAAGGTCAACCCTAATTAATAGCATAGATTTGCCCTTCAGGTCTATTAACTTTAGATGTTTACCTTTAACAAATGAAGCTTGCCCAGTTGGATGTATTTTAACATACTTAACTGTATTCACCTTTAGTATCTTTTTAAAAAGCGACACATCTTTATTTCAAACACAGTGAAACATGAACACTATCTGCCTACCCTACCCTTCATCTCCCCCTCACAACCCCAATCTCCTTATGGTATATGAACAATAGCTCTGGGGATAGATTTGTCAAATAATGACTTGTTTGTTTAAAAGGTTTTGATTTTCAATACATTGGCACTAATAGGAACATTTCTATTTCTACAGTACTTTCCATTTAAAATGTCTGAATAATGAGCTACTCACCCTTGCAAACTACCGATGGGCATACAATTAGAAGGAACCAAGAACTAAATTACTACATATGCTTTTCACAGCTATCCACACTACTAATTATCCACCAATTCTATGTCAAGCAATTGAAACCTCAAATGATAGCAAGTAGCTGAGAGTGGGAAAAAATAACAAAAACCAACAGGTCTCCTAACAATTGCTTCTCAAGCAAAGACATACAAACTGTCATGAACCAATTAAGTATTTTGGCAATATTTTTTCTTTAATTTAATTGACACTTTACCTTTGAACGTGTACTGCCCAAATCACATGGTTATTTTTGTATTCTTCTATATCTACAAGCATACCAATGGATATTTTAATTCCTTTACCTAAAGGCATCTAACGTTTCTATGTCCATATTATTTAACAGCATGTTAAACCTTACATAGTATACTGTAGTTGACCACCTACATTAGCACTAGATGAGTATGCATTTCAACACTTATCTTGCAATTTGAATGAGTAAGATTACCTGAATTCAGGTTATCTGAATTTGGGGAAAAAAACTGGAATAAGCCTTAAAATACTGTCTGTATTATGAAGATTTCAAGGTGACAGCTATGAAATCTAAGAAATAATCTGAACAACTTTTTTTACAATTACTTAAAACAGTAAGACAAACAATGGCAACTATTGTCCACTATTTCAACACTAATATTAAAAGCACTAACTCCTTTTCTTCTAATTAAGATAGCAAACTCAACACCTATGAAGGTCTGTTACATAAAATAGAATGAGAGTTTGTACAAATGCAAGAAAAATAATTATTGCTGGTCATTTTCCATGACACACCAGAAGGACTATATAAACGGTGTTGTTATAATCCACAAAAGCCTGATAAGCAAGTTGTATCAAGAATGACCTCAAAATTAAGAACGTCAATAGCTTTTTATCTTAAGAAGATGAACAGTTAGATGGACATTTTTCAAAATGGCAGCAGATGGCACACGCAGCGTGGGAATGCTGACTTCATCACTGTCTGCTGTATGTCTGACCTGCAAAGACAAGACTGTCATTCCAGCATGCCTCAGAAACATGGTATTTGCTTTTATAAAACTCTCCATTTCAAGGAAGGAAGTTCAACTGTAGAAACTGCTCTGAGGCCTGGGAATGCTAAACAGAGCTTCTGTGTGTGCTTCAGGACCAAGCTGTTATCACACTTCAGATAATTCAAGAAAATTAAAACCTTATGAGCAAGACTGAATAATATTTTTCTTTCACATTCTGCAATTGTTGGTCTTTCTGAGTATTTTTTAAGGCTGTGCTGTATCTGAGAACTGTGACCCTTCTCCTGACCTAGCAACATACCATTACCTTAAATAACAGAATAATAAATCCCACAATCAGCACCGTACCAAGGGGCCCCTATTTTTGGTACCATGAATTTGTTCACCACATCGCAGTGTACTTAAACAAAAACAAGTTTGCATTTGCAGCAGCATATGTTTTCAGTGGTGCTACTGCTGATTAGCTTTAGCACTGACCAAAGAGGATATGTTAATGTTTTGCTCAGTTATACTAAAGGCAATAGCACTTCTGTCAGAAGTCTTTTTTCCCTCCCTCCCCTTTTTTTTTTGACTCCTAATTGAACTTGATACTGAAAGGTGAACCTTTTCAGTATCTTCCCTTTAGACAGAATTAATGGCTACAAAAAAAAAGACAAGGTGGTAATGGAAGGAGCTATTTTATAGAAGAATACAAATAAGAATAAAATTTTTACTTTTTTTTTTAAAAAACAAGGTACACCCTCTTACATTACAGGAGGTTGAAGACTTACTTTTAAAAGGCACAGACTCCCCTTGCATACACCATACCATTACCCCTAACTGGAGATAGCTGTGAGAATTTCCTCCCAGTAAATAAGTATCACTGCTGACAATGTCACCATCCTGTTGGTCACTCAAACCATTCATAACCTAAGCATCACTATTCATCTTCTCTGTGTCCTCTTACCAAATATGTGTAAACCCTACACCATTCTTTCCCATTCTTAAAATGCACAATTTACTGAATTACACAAATAAATGCACTCATCTTAATATCTAATCCCTTCAGACAGCTGCAAAGATCATGTCTGCCAACTATACCTGTGACTGGCTCGCCTCTCTCCACACGCCTCTTCTCAATCATTTCAAGCAGAATCCACTTCTCTACATTTTCAAGGCCCAGCAAAGCATTATATCACTGAACATACAATCTTTCTTTCAGTACATTCAGATTTACAACAGCCTCTGGGCACAAAGCAGTCAACAAAAATACCTTTTCTCTCACCCATGATATCATCCAATGTCCAGTTACTAGAATTTTCTGTGAATATTAGCAAATCTATTTTAAACCTTCCTTCAAACTGTCCTTCCCCATAATGTCTAAAAAAAGTCATCAGCAAGGCTGTGTGATTTCCCAAGGCTATTCTCCCATCCTAATGACTGGCAATCCTCTCCTGGATCAATACCCATCTCCCGTAACTCATTTTATACACAAAAACTGAGGCTTTTGGAGCTAGGACTATCTTCTCTGTTACACAGCAACAAATACAATAACGTTTGGCTCACCATGGTTTCAAAACCTAACTGACAAGAAAAATAAGCACATAAAACATTCCTTGCAACTGAAGGCTGACAACATAAGGCATTAGAGCTACAAGTAAGGAAAATTAAAGCGATTCAAGTAATGCTGTTCAAGTTTTTGGACACCATTTATATTAGACTAAAAAGAAACTCTTTTTGAAGAGTAAAATGGCCACAGAATACCAACATTTAACTGATGTCTTATAGAGAGAGAGCACCAGGAAAAAACATTTCTGATGCGTATGTCAGAAGGTACTTATCTGCAAGAAGTAATCTCTTGTTTTTCAGCAGGGTGTGTTGCCCTGGATATCTTTTGATATATCTGCTTATTACCTAAGATGTACTCAATAGCATACATCAGCAGGGAGCTACACGTTAAAAGAAAAATTAGCTGCCAAAAACAGCTAGAGAGGAGAGAAAAATCATTTTTGCCCTTTTTGCTCGTGTATGCGTGATAATGACAGCCTGACTGTAAGACAAAAATCTGGTTACTTTGTATAATAATACTACAATATTTCTAGTGGATTGTATATTTTTGTTTGGTGTTATAAAAACTTTCAAAAACACTAAGATGGAAATCTCTTAAATAATCAATAAGAGGTTGCAAGTTGCGTGTAAGTCTGTAATCTTTTTTTTGGAGGTAAGTTGGGGCTGGGGAGGCAGCCTTTGCGATACCTCTAGAGAGGAAGGCAGGTTAGGATTTGGTATGTTTTCAAGCTATTGGATTAATTTTAATTAGGTTTTAATTAAAAAACATAATTATAGTGATTCTGACACCTTTCCCAGATATTTATTTTTAGTTGCGAGGAGTAGTCATATTAAGACATTGCAATAGCTCAAATGTTCAGCTGTGAGGAGAACCAGACTAATACACTGACAGTTAGATGTTTGATCCTTTTAATTGCATTTTTCAAAATCTGCTTGAATCTCCAAATTAAGTAACCTGTGTCAGAATGTCTACAAAATCACTCCATAAATTAAGGAAAAAAAAAATATGTGAGAGAGTGAGCATCATATTATACAACCTGTTTTAATAATACTAAAAGCTCAGCAAAACCACAAACAGAGTACCAAATATTATTTCAACTTTTTAAGGAAACCCTCAAGGAATAAATCAAGACAAACAACTAAATAATGCCAAACCTGCATCCTGACTGTTTTGCAAGGCATGGCAGAAGTACTTATGCATACATCTGGACAAGGCTGTCATCTGTCACATTCTCAGTTTCATCACAGCCTGGGCCAATGCCAGAACAATGCAGGCAGCCACACCGCCAGGCAGATGGGGCACATGTTACAGAAGGCAACCTTCCCTGGTCAGTGTTAGCAGGCAAGCTGAAGCACTCATAATTTGATCCTAAGTAAAATCTAATTCAGGTTTAAGGAAAAGGTCTAGTCTTGAGATTCAAGGATTATAATTAAGATACAAAGTATTATTTTTAAATGTAAGTAAAAGGGAGAATACTTTAGGGCAAATACTGTCGGTAAAAAGTAATTCATACTTTTAACTCTAAAGAGCATACCTGATTTCTCTACATTGTACAACTCAGTGTTCAAACCTTAGAAAAGATAGTTATATATATGAACTATTTCACCCCTAGTCTTTAACGTATAACCAATTGAGACTGAGATGCAGATATAATTGCTCGTTCTTACTTAAAACTGAACCTGAGAGAGCAAAAATACTGCCTTTTAGAAATAAGGTACAATCACAGAGGTACATGAGAAAACTTTATAACAGCTGCTTGGAAACGACTGACTTTATGCAGAGCTAGTTCTTCTCCTTATTAGCTTGGCACAGAATTAAAGAGCTTGGGAATGGGTAGGGGAGTAGAGGGGAAGAATGAAACATGCTAAAAAGGAAGTGTTGGAGACAGGTTAACACCATGGACATATAACACAAGAAAAAGCTAAATGTGTTCAGAATATGATTGCTACAATTGAATACAGCAGATTACCATATTTTTCTCCTTTATTTACTAAAGTTCAGAAAACAGTGATTCTTCATGGAAGTATTTACTGTTACAAAGTAGAATTTCACATAAAGTATTTCCCTAATCACTTCATCCAAACAAACAGCAAATGAAAAAAGCCAGTAATTCCAACCAGGTTAGGATTATGAGTACCAAATGTTAATATATGAAAGAAGGGAGGGAAAGAAAAAAAAATGCATAGGCAAATTGCAAGATTCATAGCTTTGAAATATTTTACCACAAATGTTAGCAAGGTTGAAAAAAAAAAAAAAAATGCACTTAAATGTCAGTTTGATAAAAGCCAAAAGAACATTTTCCACATGTGTTTGCATTTAGACATATTGAAACAAGATGGAAAAAGTAAGTCATTCAAATGTAAGGTTAAAACATCAGCTCTTAAGGATCACGATGTAAAGAAATTTCTCAAAGTATTGTTGTTTTTCTCTTCTCAGCAAAGAGTCAGACAAATTTATGCAAGTGTTCTTGAAAAACTCCCCTTATTCCAGATTATCTGGATATCTTCCTCCTTTACGTTATCTCAAAAAATGTACATGATTACACTCAGAAACATCAGCCACCACAAGGGAAGTTTTTCTGTTGACATTCTGAAATGCTGTAGGAAAGTGAAAAACTAGACCACTGGATTATCAGAAGATTACATTTCTGATTCAACTGTCCCTAAACACTGCAAATACGTACACACATTATATATACAGAGTACCTTCACAAGCCTTAAAATGTGCATTATATATGATTACTATAGTATAGGTCAAGAAAACTAAAATTTCTCTCTCCCTTTATTAAGTTTCTAATCAAAACATTTTCAAAAGTTTCATCTGAGGATAATAAAAAAATACTATTGGAGAATTTCTGACAGTTCAGAAGTTCTCAAGTTTATGCTTTCCTCCCACTGCCTTTTTGGAAGAAGATCTTCAAAAAGATCAGCCAAAATCCAAAAATTTTGCAGATACATCTAGGGATTTGCACCACAGTGTTTGTTGCAAAACACTGTAGACAGAAATAGCTCCCTCCCCTTATACATTGCCAGTAAGGATCAAAAGACATACAGGCAGAGAAAAGTATGTAGCATTTACCTTCTTTATCCTTGGATGTGCCAAAGTATGTTCTGGAGCAGTAAGGAACAAGGTCATTTCCTTTGTTATTTCTCAGTAGTATTACAAAAACATTTACACTTGCTCCTGATGTTCCCAGTATACATTTGGCAGCTTGTACACAAGAATACGACTTCCAAAAATACTGTGTCATTTTCTGTTTGCTTCTCAAAGTAGCATGGGAAGAATATCTACTTTCTGAGAACTACCAGTGAAACTAACCAATGAAAGGGCAAGTTGTTTATCATACTATAATTTACTTAATCCTTTTAACATCAATAATTTTGTCCTACAAAGGAAAAACAACACAGCAACACAAGTAACACTGACTGGTTTTGAAAATAAGACTAGATTTACAAAATTAAAAGCAAATTAGACATCATAATCCTAATTATGCAACAATCATATGAGACTGCAATAGATGCTTCCCACTTGGCACAGTAGAGACCAGGTGTTAACTGTCAATAAACCTTTAGTGAATGCTAATTGAAACTGCTGTTTCACAAGCATCAACTTATTCCAGCTCACGTCAAAGAGAAAATTTGTTTAAGTTGTTAGTATATTTGCCAAGAATATTTTAATATTAAAAGTATTCAGTCATCAGGAAATATTAGACCTTATCTTTGCTACAATTTAGATTATCTAAAGTTGCAGTACAAATAGTATTAAGTTGTCTATATAGAGCTGACAAAAAAGTATGCACACTCACACCTAGCAGAGAGAAATGTTTTACTATGGTAACTTTACAATTTGTACTTTTATTATAAATATATCAAAATATTAAACCAGTGAAAAGTAAGTTAACCAACAAGCAAAATTTGGGTTCCAATTCAGAGTTGATAAGATATTAGAAAGTTTTGCAGAGCTATTCCAAAACTAAATCATAAACTAATTGTTTCCATGCATCACTCAGATAGAGGCATTTTATCTGAGTAATATTCTACACTAGCACAAAGTCCAAAACAATAGTGACAGTTGTTAACCACAATCTAAATCACCTTTTTGTTCTTTACTACAGTGTAAGTGGTTCATGTCAATCCAGCTACACTGCTAAAACATCTATTTTTCTTCACCCCTTATGTTCTCGTTGAGAACAGCAACTTAGCCGGTAAATTTAAAATAAGTAAACATTAAAAATACATCAAGATATTTAAGCAGACCAAGATGACAGTATATGTCCACTCTGAACTCCCATTAACATGCGGTGAACTATAATAATTTTCCTCATGAACAAATAATGAGTGCAGAAAATGCTTTGAGCACAGCCAACAGTAAATACCAAGTAAGATTTCTATTTTAGTCCTCTAACCTCCCCATTTCTCAATACGGCTCTGTCTTGACCAGCCATTAAGATAGTCACCTCCTGGTAGTGGGTAACAACACGAATTTCTGTAGCTCAAACACAGGTAATATTTATTACCACAAGCACACACACATGCTCCCAAGTATGTTCCTTTTTGTAAGTTTTTGATCAGTACATCGTCATGTGCCCACGTCTTAATTTTCAGTAGGTAGTACTGGAAACTATAGAAGGAACCAACTATTTAGTATTGGGGGGGGAGAGAAGAACCAGAACTGTTCAGATGGGATAACATGGAAATATGTTGCTTTCACTTTTGGAAAAGACAAAAACCTGGCTCTCCTACAAGCAGGAGAAGTGGTGGGATGACATCCAAGGACTGGATACCTAGAATCTGAGAAGATGCGTAAATTGCTGCTAAGGAGAGAGTTGCAGGACAATGTATAGAGTCAGGGGGGGGAGAGAAGAACCAGAACTGTTCAGATGGGATAACATGGAAATATGTTGCTTTCACTTTTGGAAAAGACAAAAACCTGGCTCTCCTACAAGCAGGAGAAGTGGTGGGATGACATCCAAGGACTGGATACCTAGAATCTGAGAAGATGCGTAAATTGCTGCTAAGGAGAGAGTTGCAGGACAATGTATAGAGTCAGTGTAGTACTCAAACTAGCCATAAACAGATGAGATCGGATTTGGAAGCAGTATAACCACAGCAGCCTGATGTTTAGGAAAAGTTAATTCTGCTAAAATGCAGGGTAAGTTTTCCCATGAAAACTTCCATGCTACTGCAGTTAAATGGATTCTGATATATGCACCAACTTATTTATAGGTTTCTCAGGTATTTTGACTACAATACTGTTGTCTGCAATGTAGATATATGCCACATTTCTAAAATGTAAAATACTTATCTTGCCTAACCCAGTATAAGCCCCATAGGTTACTCAGGAGCAGCACATACTGGTGATACCAGAATCATTAAGCTTGATTGGTTTAAAGCATTTTTTTGTAGTGACCACAGCAGCAGGAGAAGATGGGTTAAAACAGTATAGGCTGAAGGGGAAACAGGTGCTAATAATACAAAATATTTGTTTGAATAAGGTAAGATAAAATGTTCTTTTATCTCAGTATTCCATTGATAACTGAAAAAAAAGCAAACCCCAATGGTTAAATAAGCAACAGAGAGTAAAAATGATTAGCTCGAAAGGAAAAATCCTCTTGCCACCAAAACAGAAAGGCCTCTTCAGACTTGTAATATGCTTTACAATAGAAAGATGTGCAAAGAAAAGGAGGTAAATACGTAGATTGTAATTAGCATAAAAAATAACAAAGGTGACAGAACGACTTGACACTGATGCTCTTAAAATCATTTCTTTCTTCAGAGAATAGGGTTTGGGGGTCTTATTTCTCCCCCTGACTTTCATACAGTTCTCCCTGAATCTTTGCATTGGGTTTTTTTTTAATAAATGAATCATTTGCAACACCAAACTCTGACATTTCAGTAACACAAAAATTAAGCAATGAGATTAACAACTTTGATTAATCATACTCTTACACTGTTTTTTACTTGAGTGGTGGTATTTTCACCTGGAAAACAAAGCCTTCCCTGTTGTATCAGCACAAAAACCTTCAGACCTTGAGGGAAGAGGTCAAAGGAAAAGCTATGAATTGCACGCAGGGGAAAGAAAAAATAAAAATACAGTCTTCAGTAGGAACCAAAACAAAGATGCTGGGTAATCCTTAAAAGTAACACACTGGAAGTTGATAAATTTGGATTTCTCTCAAGGATGCCTATCTACTTAGGAATCTTTTCAGAAGATCGCTAGAACTAGATAACATATTCAGATTTCAAGAAATGAACGATGTTCTGAATTAAGAAGCAACTACGTATTCTTCTCTATCCATAAAAGGTGACTATCTTCAATTAATCTTCTTTCTCAAAAATGTTTCACTATTATACCATTACTAGGCTCCTCACCAGTCTTCCAGTTTTTCAGATTTTCATATACACCATAATACAGTAAGTGCATGCTTATTCTTACAGGGAGATAAGTCTCCATTTCAACATATTTTCTAGTTGAAGCTTTAGTTACTTGACAGTATATCCTGCAGAGATTAGCCTATTATTATTTGCTACAGACCCTCTCTGAAAGCAAGAAGCCCATTTTCTCCAGATGACTCATTAACAAGCACGACAGAATGAAGTGTTCCAGCCTGAAATGCCAACAGCTAAAAATAACTCATCCCACAGCCTATGACAATTCAGTCCATCTCTTCACTCCATAGGCACAATCTCAGAGGGTCACCTTTTGGGGAAAAAAAAATTAGCATATGCAATGAAGGAGTGAGGGGAGGACACCACCAAAAAATCACAAGTTACAAAAAGGCTGCAAGGCAGTAGTACTGCATAAATCATTTCAGGAAGCAATGTTCCAAGCAGCACTAAAAGGCTAATTCCACAGCAGAACAATTAATGGATTGAAAGAAAAAATCCAAACATTTGACCCAAATATGACAACACTGAGAGGCTCCCTCGGATAAACTGGTCATTTTGACTTCCCCTGTCTGTGTACACCCTGCCACTACAACACTAACAAAGACATGTTTAGTGATAGCCTGCATCAGTCTTCACACTATTATTAAGAAGCTCATGGTCAGCTGTTACGTTTCACAGAATCACACCAGCTCTTTTGCTGACCAGTATTTCTGAAATGCAGCATTTCGTCACAGGAATTGCGCACAAAAGAATTTATCTCCCCCTCCAAGAAGAGTGGAATCAAGTAGGAAGAAATCTATCTTCTTAACTTCAGCCCTACAGAAAGCAGGGGAAAATATTAATCTGTCTTTATTGACTACAGAAATACTTTCTTGACCAGAAAATCACAGATCGTGGAATAGTCTGGGTTGGAAGGGATTTTTAAAGTCCATCTAGTCCAACTTCCCTGCAATGAGTAGGGACATTTTCAGCTAGATCAGCTTGCTCAGAGCCCCATCTACCTGATCTTGAATGTTGCAATGGATGGAGCATCTACCACTTCTCTGGGCAACCTGTTCTGTGTTTCACCACCCCCATTGTAAAAAAATTTTTCCTTATATCTAATCTACATGTACCCTCGTCCAGATTAAACCATTACCACTTGTCCTATCATAACAGGCCCTGCTAAAAAGTTTGTCGTGCCTGTCTTATAAGGCCCTTTAAATTATCAAAAGGGTGCAATAAGGTCTCTCCAGAGCCCTCTCTTTTCCAGGCTTAATCCCAGCTCTCTCACAGTCTGACTTCACAGGAGAGCTGTTCCATCCCTCTGGTTGTTATTGCGGCCCTCCTCTGGACTTGCTCCAACAGCTCCGTGTCCTTCTTTTGTTAAGGACACCAGAACTGGACACAATACTCCAAGTGAGGTCTCACGAGAGTAGAGTAGAGGGGCAGGATCACGTCCTTTGACCTGCTGGTCACACTTCTTTTGATGCAGCCCAGGATACGGTTGGCTTTCTGGACTGCAAGCGCACACTGACGCCAGCTCATGTCCAGCTTTTCATCCATCAGTGCCTCCAAGTCCTTCTCCACACGACTGCTCTCAATCGCTTCATCCCCAGCCTGTATTGATACCAGGAGTTGTCCTGACCCAAGTGCAGAATCCTGCATTTGGCCTTGCTGAACATCATGACATTCACATGGGACCTCTGGGGAACTCAGCAGCTACAGACCACTGAAGGTTAACTTCTGTGTCTGGAAAGCTGCTGGAACAAACACCAGGGCGTAAGCACTGGTAGTTAAATGTCACACAGTGACCATTAATTTGATATCAACTTTTTTTTTTTTTAACAAATCAATACTTAAGAAAAGATTGAAGAAATTTAGTTATTCAAGTAAAGAAATGTCGAGAAAGAAGATGGACATTCGAATAACGGCTCTTACAAAGAAATCAACATTTCATATCTCTTGCAGGCAGGATGAACTTAACTAAGACTTAGACTACACATTACAGAAAGCTAATTACACATAGGGAAACAGTCTACATAGACGGGGAAAGAATCTCCTTCACTTGTATTTTGAGAACAGTTAGACAAACTTTTATACATTCCAGCTATATATGTTGAGCTTGGTCCTATACAATGTACTTGAGGCTCATACCAGCCCTCTGTGTCTGTAATTAGAAGTACAGGAGAAAAATCAAATGACATTTCGGCAGTTTTCTTATCTCTAGATTGAACATTCCTTTAATCTTCAACATGTAACACAAAAAGCTCCCACAAGAGAGAAACTAACAAGGAGATTGCAAAGGAACTCACTGCACAGTTTTTGAAGAAAACCAAAGTCAATAACTCATTTCATTTCAAGCATCATCTTTCACATTAAGGTCACAGAAGATAAAGAATACCCAGCTGTTCCAGAAATCAGGCAACTGTAATGAAGTTCCACAGAAATCTAAAGCTACCACAACTACTTCTTCAAGTGGTAGAAACATTTAACTTTCCTTTTCATAAATAAAGAAAAATATTATAAAAACAAGTAACTAAATAGAACCTGTGCCTCAATCCCCTGTTGGGAAGAGAGAAAAAGAAAGGCAAGTCCATGTAAGAATCCAAATAATAATAATGAAACACACACCAAAAAAACCAAAACAAAACAACAAAAAAAAAAACCTCCACAAACACACAAAAGCCCCCCCCAAATCAAGCCAAACAAAAAAAAAACCACCAAAAAAAAACCAAAACTCCACCACACAAAACCAAGAAACACATCATCCTTTGTAATACCTGTAGACGTTCCAGTATTAATCATGATGAGAATGATGCAGAAGCCCTCAAAGACTAGAAAAATAGCTGAAAGAGCAATCTTGATTACCTACACAAGACCAGATTAACAGTTTCCATGGGTAAATCTGAATGTCCTGAGCTTATTATGAGAGCAATTCTGCAAAACTTGCTTTTTAAGAGGGCATCAAGACTTTCACTTCGAGTGATGTATGGGTGCGCACGAAGTAAATAGCTCTAAAACAATAAAGGAACCTGACCTAAATACTGCCCAAGACTGGCCAGATTGCAAAATCTCAATGTTATGATAGCTCTTTGCTCCTCCTTATAAAAATGGAGGACATCATCATGCCAGTGTGAAAAATCAACATGACGAACACCTTAAACAGAAACAGTGAGACACTGAAATGGGTACACAGAAGAGCAAAAGGCATAATCAAAGTAATAGAAATACTTTCACATTAATGAAGACAACCAGGACACAGTCTAGAAGAGTCACCTACAGAGAAACGATCAAGATCTATAAATTCATCAGTGAAACATGTTGTGATTATTCAGATCACTTCATACTACAAGAGATAAAGGCCATAAATGTACCAAGCTAGTGACAGACTCCACAGATGAAAAAGAGTATACTTTTACAAGATGTACAGTGATGCTATTGCGCTCTTTCCTTAGCAGACCATGGATGTCAGAAGCATAATGGATTCAAGAAATTACTGAATAAACGAATGAACAAAACACCCAACAAAATTTGTTTGGCAAGAAAGAACCCAACCCCTCCTCTCCACTCCTCCCAGCCCCTACCATCTCTGTTTCACAAACTGTCTAAACATTATTTGTTAAAAGCTGGGGGAATATTCAACACAAATACAGAAATTCAGTAATACTTGCTATATATTACAGTCCTACCCCCCAAGTCTCTACTGCTAGTTAATTGAGCCCTTGAACTGCCTGGATGTGAACATAACTATGTTCTTACACAACACCAAGCAGAGGTACGTGAGCTGTTCAGCTGTTTTAAGTAGCCTTTTTCACCATGACACAGTGCTTTGTATTGAGAGGACTCAGGTACAGTATTACACTTAATTTAGTATAGCTGAACAACTTGCAAAAGAAAACATTTGACTCCTATGCCAAAGGCTGGCTGGTGATGTTTGCCATATTACAGCAATGCTACCACATCCAAACACATTTCAGGTATATTTTCTGTAGCGTATATAGCCTTGTGAGATGATACACAGAGAGCACTACTGTGCAGAGAGCTTAAAGAAAGTGTCTCTACCTACCAGACTCGCAGGTGAATTCCCTGTAAGTTTGAATATGCTACTCTGTAGGGGAACACCTCTGCAAGAGCTTGACTCAGTTCACACACAAAGCCTATCTTTTTCTAGCAGGAGATCCTGGCTTTGTCTTACCATTGGAAGAATGTCTCAATTATGTAGAACTATTTCCCTCTCCAATTTTCACTCACTAATAATTTTGTCTTTTCTGAGACTAGAAAAGACAAGGAGGTTGAAAACAAACATACTTACCCTGACTCTTTCTATCTAAGAATGACCAGTGGTAATGAGAAAATGAAACTTTATAAATGAAACATATCTGAAAGTATTCTGTTATAAAGCTGTTATTTGTATCAAGACTGTATACAGTTCAGTAGGAATGGAAATGCATTTAATCAAAGAACAACTTGCAACCTTTTCTCTTTTTACAGGCCATGTAATCCTTTGAGTACAAACTTTCGACCAAGGTGGATTAAGACCAACAATTAAACCAATTTTATATCTTATTTCAATCCCTAAAGATTAAGGCTTTTACAAAATGTTCCAAATAGGTTATTATAAAAGTCACAGTGAAATAATAAATTAAAAATTAGAGTTAGCAGTTTTAGTAAATAGTTTGATATCATGGTGAACTCTAATTTGTTTGCTTGAATAGGGTCTTTTCCTAGTGGGCAGGAATAAAGCAGCTTTGAATTACAAACAATGCCCTGCAGTCACTAAAACTCATGAGGAATTAATTTACAGTTTCATCTGTGATCAGTTAAACTGTATGTGAAATCTTAAATACCTTTTAAAAAGAACACCACAAATAGCTCAATAAGATATTTTTTCAACAGTGCTTTAACAAAAACCATACAATATTAACTACTATTGTCAAAACAGAGCCAAATGCAGGATGTGTTTAAAACCTGCATTCTAGTAACCAAACAATACTGAAAGATATTATCTTTCAATGGTATCTAAGAAGCCGATACAGAAGTAACAAATGAAGTCTCTAAAACCACTTTACTCTTATTTTAACTCATATAACAATAATGAAAAAAAACAAACAAGAACAAGGAAAAAAGTATATATGTATACATATATATAACATATACATTATATATAGCAAAATAAATACGTTTTTGCTACAGTGTAAATATCTGTATATAACAACAGATGGCAGTTTAAATAGTATACAATTAATAGTATACAATTTAAATAGTATACAATTAATTGTCAGCTTAAGCTCTCATATCCCTGATCTCTTCTTTCTCTGGTTTAAAAGTGACTGTTGTGGCTTTGTGACATACTCAAAGGCACAACTATATTTGCAGAACTTAATTTTGAGGGAGATAATTTAGTATTGATATGTATTCGTGGTCAATTTTGAATACTAGGAAACATCTGGAACACTTTTACTCTTAAAACATATTTATACTGCTAATATGCTTTTACTTCTAAAAAGTAACGTTTCGTAACCGTTGAATGAACTTTCCACAATTGATGAACATAAAATACTTGAACACATAAAGAAACTTTAGCAGCAGTCATCATAACTGAAAAGTAGCTAACATTTTTCCTATGTTTAGAAATACTTGTTTTGAAGATGCAAGACTTTAAGCCACCAGTAACAAAGTCAATTTATAACTAAGTTTTCAGAGAAGTTTTTTACTTTCCTATAGAACTTGGGACATAAGTACATTCACTTTTTTACTGCATAAACATACATGGTAGGAAGTTAGCATAGATCATGACTTAATTATTGCCTTTATATCACACAGATCAAAACCTGCATTGTGGAAATGATGTATCACTTGTTACTTTTCAGTGACTTATAATGAGAGCTACTGGAATGCTATACAGAATAGTCTCATACAGTGGCACATACCTAAAAGCATCAGTGTAAGTTATGCATGTGTACATGCTTTCTTAAAATATGAATTCCTAAAAGAACCAGTTATACACTGTGAACATAGTTTACCATTATAAATCGTTATCACCTCATTAATAATTCGATTTTCATTAATGAGATGATTGTTCTCCACCTTTAACTCTATTCTGCTTTACTAATTAGCAGCAGAGCTAAAATTATGCATTAAAATATAACACGTAATGTATTTTGAGACAACAGGTAATAGTGCACAACTATTAGATGTCTCAAGTCAAACGTTACATATATGTAACTACCGAACAAACCAAACAAGCCAACAAACCGAAACTTCCAGCACATTTCAGTTATCACTGTCAGATACCACTGGACAAAGATCCTGAAGACATGAAATGAACTATGCAATATCCAGAGAAGTTTCAAAGACCCTTTTTTCCTCTTCAATTCAGTTTCAGACCCTACAACAGGGAAGTCAAACTTGGTTGGAAAAGATTATTAAGCTAAATCAAACCTTTACGAATTGAAGACCTCTAAAAAGCTGCCTTGTGAATCTCCTGGAAAAGTGAACTGAAGCTGCTGTTGATCTTCTGAACACCTGATTCTTTCAACATGCCTTGTAGTTTTAGGACAGGAATGTGACAGCAATGGCAATGACAGACAACCATCAACACATCACATACAAGCTTCAAATTAAGATTCTGGAGGCAAGTATATTTTCTAAAGCCTTTACTGCAAACCATCTGGATTGAAGAAATTTTAAATATGCATTTTATCAGAAGAAATCCTGAACATGGACAGATCACGAGCATATATAACAAAGAAATAAAGAAAATAAATCTTTATCATGAGTCTTTTTTGTATCTGAACAGGCAGATTCTCAAAGAGATCTTTTTTAGTTCCCTTTCTTTGTAAAGATGCATGTTATCCAGAACAGCAGGCCTGAGGACAGTAACCATTCTCCATGTGTTCTCTGATTCCTGTCTTCCAGTAATGTTTTACACAATTTGTTGCACAACCTAACTGTCCTCCTGCATTTTTCTCTGGCAAAGATACCTGAAAATTTATAATACATTCCTCTTAGTAATAAAATTTAACTGCTTTTATTATTTAATTTAGTTTCTATATATTATTTTACAAAATACCTATTGAAGTTCCTTATTCCCCATCAACCCTTTTTTAGTTACACTAAATACTTCTGAGAGGAATGGTGGGTTTTAAGTGACCTCATCTGCAGACCTTGTATCCTTTTGTCTGCTGGGCTGTCTCTTTCTTTTCTGTTTTAAAGTATTTTCTATTTGTCTGGTTAATATCTTTGTTTGTGAGCCCTTTTGGAAACCATATTAGCTTTATGTGGCATCTGTATATTTCAAGTGCAATGCACCCTACAACTCTCAAACTTTTAGAGTCTCCAGATAGCAGATTTCAGTCATTCCTAGGCCTTGCACGTGTGGCTATGTAAGACCCCACCAAAACAGCAGCAGATTGGTACAAGCAGCAGATTAGTTAAACTTCTAAGAAGAGTTATATATGGGTAAAGCGCTTTCAGAACTCTGAACGGAAAGACATCTATCTGGCTACTGGCTTTTACTGTTCTACCACCAAGGGCATTGCAACTTTGGGCAAATTTGATTTGCAACTCATCATTTAAATAACATTAGAAGTGAGACAAATGCCTACATTAGACAATTAGGTCTTGCATTCAGAACCACCATGATCTGCTTAAGTGTATTATATCATCAGTGGTTTCAGCTCATAACAACAATCTGCTCACAAAGAAAGAACTAGTTTCAGCTATACTTCCCCAAGGAAAAGTGAAATCTTTTGTAACACGTTATTGATAAGAGAGTATTTATGTACACTGTTTGGCATTGTGACTTCCTTTATTTCCCCCTATTTGAATGCACCAATTTTTTGGTTAATACAGTAAATCTGATGTATTAAATCTGAACCTGATTAATGATGCACTGTATCAAGCTAAGTAGAATTAAATTAGTGTATAATTGATTAGTGTGTAATTGGAGCAGAGCTGTAGATTTACCAACTTTAATTAGGATGGCTTATTACAGATAATTTACATTATCATAATATAAAACAGAAAATAGAAGTACTTGATTCATCAAAAAGCTTAGCTTAAGATCAGGTGGACAGACTCATAGATTAAAGAGGCATACAAACTAATGCCTTGTGAAGTTCTTTAAGACAAGTAAATCATAACAAGCTAAGTCCTTTAAAGAAAGGCAAATTGCTGATTAACCTTTTACCCTGGATTTCCTAAGCAATTAGACTGTTCATACTAATTTACCATAATAGACCATTCTAATAGAAGAGGGTAAATCTACAATGCTACTACAATTAAACATCAAATCCTTTTAGTCAGCACTCAATAATGCCAGACTGGGAACAGAAACATGATTACTACTCTTAAAAAACAAAACAAAACAGAAACCACAAAAAAAACTCACCACCAAAACCCACCTTTAAGATTAACATGTAGAAAGAATGTGCATTTACTAAAGCAGCAGAAGGAAGAAATAAGCAGCAGCAACTGTGCTACCAGACCTCACCCATGTTTTCTCAATACTCCTTTAGATGGTAACTCCATTCTAGACAGAAGGGAGAACTGCACATTCCCCCCCCGAGTAAACTGCCACAGTAATTATGTTCATTATCTTGCATGCTAACAACAAAGATATAATAATCTACCAGTGAATAATTCATACATTGTCAGGTCCCTCTATGATGTTCATTACTAATGGTACTACTTACAGGGCAAGTTAGAATGCAAATTTTATTTTTTTTTTTTTGACATGCATTTACTACATAAACAAAACCTTTGAGTCATTTTTAGCTTCCTAACCATTAATGAATTTAGCAACCACTAGAAGCATTTATTTTAAATATCATTTTCTTACATATTTAAATGAACATCAAGCAGGGTAAGTGAAACTGCCAGGAGGCAACTTCACAGATAAACATAAATCATGATTTGAAGAGGTTATACCTTCTTTTTTTTTGTGTGTATATTAAAAACAGAACAATAGTCAAAAAGCTTCAATAACCATCACTGGCCCCGGCCTTCCAAAGCTTGCTTCATTTACTACCAAGATTAAAACATCTTTCCACTGATTTTATCTAAATACTTGCCATCTTTCTTACAGAAACATCAAATTTAAGCAAACACATTAACATAACAAACCTACTTGCCAACTTCAATTAATAATTAGAAAAAAATCTCTATTATCAGAAGTAAATTTAATATCTCTATACCAAAGATTTTGCCTCCCATTTTCACTCACTTTTTTAACTATCCTTCATTACATCTGCTGAACTTAGTTTGGAAAAGTTAAAATGAGTGCATCTTAATCCATTTAAAAAATTTTTTCACATTTAGAATTGCCATAACTTGTCTAAAATGCCACATGTATTACTCTATTCTCTTAATGTATTTAACTTCAATAACTTCAAAACAATAAGGTGCAAACCCACACACACATCATCATCTTTTTTTTTTTCCCCTCCTTCCCCTGCTCTCCTCAATTCTGTACTGGTGGCTCCTAAATATTTTTATAGGTTGCTTATCTAATTTAGACACATTTTTTACCCATACACCAGAGCTTAGCACCAGCATTGCTGGTATTAAAACTATGGTGAAATTCAATAGTAATAATCACAATTGATCATGATGTTGTGATTTGATTTTGTATGTTGATTATGAGCACTTTCAGCATAGCCATTCACATTAAACAAACACAAAATCAGTTTTCTGTTTAAGATAATCATGAATAACTATCCAGTTTCATTAGCCCATGTGACAGACATGATTTTTGCAAAGTGAAACATCAACATGAGAAGACTTATAAGAAGTTAATTCAAAGCATATGCATCCCCAACACCCTTTAGTATCAAGAAAATATTTAGCAGAATTAATTGGCTTGCAGGTTCCCCTCACACACTTCCATAGTCATCAATGGAGGATGCTGTTCCGTGCACCTCCAGGCGTCTCAGACCTAAGAAACCTCTTGTCCCAGTAAGGCATAGTATTAATATTAGCACGAGATCCCTGTAAGAAACTGGACATTCACAAATCCAGGTCTATTCTTCTCAGCATTAAGAATCTAAGACAAATAAGGAAAAGTTGAATACCAAAACATTCAGATTCAGTTGTACACAGAAATGTTTAAGAGGACTCTGTGGATCAGAGGTCACAATCTACAGGAACAAACACATGTGTTCTTACTATTAATTGATTATCTGAGGAAACAGAATTAACTGCTTCAAGTAGTTAAAATATTCTATAACGCAACAGTATTTGTCAGTGTCATACACACAGGTAATCTGCTATTTACATTGCTTCAAGACTGCTATACTCTAACAAATTTGTGCAATTTCACTTTCTTTGATTCAAAACACAAACAGTGCACATTTCAACATGGCCTGACATTATTTGCTGGCTCCACAGAACTACCCACAGGATTAACAGTTTACTTAGAAGAGTACCACCAGTTGAAAGGGTTTAGAAACAAAACCCTTTGTTTCTAAAAAGAGGTCAAATTTTACTTTCATATGCTTCCCCCAACTGTTGATTCTCAGAGAGATTTCAGTATCTGACAGCTTTTCAAAGTTTTCAGTATAATGAACTTTTGAATTTTCCTAATCAGCATCTTCTCCTGAGTATATTATGCTAGCATACCATCTCATTCATTACAACTGGAAAAACCTTTTATTTAGACGGTTTTATTTAATAGACACAAAGCTTGCCAACCAAGGCTTTAAAGCATACTAAAATGTGTAAGAAATACAATTGTTAAAAATGTGACAGTATGTGGAGACACATTTTAACACGAAATCCAGAAATAGTCAGGTATGCTTGATTTTCAATGGGTTACACTGAAATTATTCCCTGAATGAACTGTGATAGCCCTTTTACTTCTTTCCCAGCACTGCCGCTTCTCCATTTTCTACTTTATTATACAAGTACTCATGCTCCAGTTGGTGTCTAAATAAATCATCCTCCCATAAGTAAAAGAAACTAGTTCCATTCTTAAATTATGAAATTTAGATCAATTTTCTGGCACTTTAAATCAATGTAACTAATGGTCCAATTTCAAATCAATTTGATGCATGTAATTTACAATAAGCATGCACATCCTTCCTCTGAAAGGCTAACAAATGAATTCCACGACGACCTCGCCATGATTGTCATAGGAATTTAAACAAAAGCATTCAGTTATAAGGTTAAAAAAAAAAAAAAACAACACAAAACAAACAAAAAACCCATTAAAAAACCACACACACAAAAAAACCACAGGCAAAAAAACCCCAAACAAACAAAACACCAAGACACATGCCTCCGCCTCCAAAACCACTTAAAACCTAAACCACAAGCAGCACATAAAAGGTCCAAGTGCTGCTCTTCACCACCATGCCGCAAATGTACTACCAAGCCCCGCTCATCCATGGAAGATGGTCAATTTTTCTTAGGCTTGATCTACTCACATTCTGATACATGTTAGTAGTACTTCCAGAACTTTCAGAATGTAACTGGTTTTCCTCTCTCTCACCCAGTGATACAACAACAATACTCACCAGAAATTCAAGCTCACTGGTAACTCATGATATGATACAAAACAAACAAACAAAAATAAAAAACAAACACAAAAAAAAACCAAACCAAACCAACCACCACCCAAAACAAATACCCAAAACCAAAACCATTCCATGATGAGAAATAGTTATCCAAAAAGTTTTCTGTGCAATTCAGTTATCAAAAAAGTTTTATGTCCTATACACTAGAGAATCAGGCCTCAGTCCAGATGCTCAAGTCTAACTTCAAAAGAGAAATCACAAACCAAAACCAAGTCCAAAGGAATAGGTTGGTATTCTACCAGTACAAAAAAATCTGAAGGTGAATTAACAGGCTTCGAAGTAAGTAAACAGAAAATAAAAACTAAACCTCAGAGAAGATGAAAGATGAATCATCTAACAATTTTCTCCTCCCCTCTTTTGAAACTCACATCATTTTCTGCCATGTATGTCAAGACTTCTGAGGACCACAATACCCAAACAAGGCTGCTTATTTCACTCACAGCTTGGATGGTACAAACTATTGCATTTCTTTCTTTTGCTACTCCCACCAACAATTTTTTCCATGTTCCAGTGCTATTTAATATCTATGAACTTTGTTTTACTTAACTGATTTTGCAAGCGGCAATTACTCTGACATCTAAGTAATGCAAATGAAATTAAAAATTCGAATGATACAAAAAAAACCCTGCAGTGATATTAAAATCTGTAAAAACAGCTAGTGCTATTGCAGCCATGACACATAAGCCTGAAATCTCCATTACATGTGTTGGTTTTAAATATACGTTCTGCAAAGGTAATTCTTTTGCAGTAGCTTTAGTAACAGGCAGCCTTGCTCTCCAATTATTAAAGGCAACAAAATATCACTAAATGGCAAAAATGGAAATTCAAAACAAGAATATAGGGACCATTTGAATTAAAGTACAATCATCTCTGTACCTGTAGGTGACGGCAGATAATCTAGAATGGCCACAGTACACTTTACAGCCAAGATTCCAGACTAAGATACCTTCCTGCTAATGTTAGTCTGAACCGTATTCTAACACACCACAAGGTTTGACACAGATGGGGGTAGGAGGACACATGCTGGCTGCACGCCTTCACCATGCCCTGGAACACAGAAGAAAGTGAAAACTAAACCAGGCCTGCACTCAAAAAGTTCTCGTCTATCTCACTCAACTTGCAGTGATCCATTTATACAACTTCAGCTGTATAAATGGATGACATGCCTGATAGGTAGAGAATACATTTTACTACACGCACAGCACACTTTGTCTCAAATCCTGGTGCACTAGTATCACCACTACCATTACCTTTAACAAGTCTAAGAGGCATGTGTGAAACCAAGTCATGAACACCAAGGGAAAGTCTCTCCTCGATACTGCAGGCAGGCAGGCAAAATCCTACAAGATTAGAGGAATGCAACCAAAAATATAATTCAAACACAAAATTGAACATATGTTAACACAGCACATCCCACAGGTTTCCCCTATTTTGGCACTGCTCACTTCCTGGAAAAAAACAGGTACTCCCTCAACTGTACCTTTAAGGCTAAAACCGGAACTTATCTTAAACTGCTAAAAGGGGAGCAACCAGCTCCAGACTCCAGTTTGTGAAACGCAAACTTTTTGTAAATTCTTAACTGTACAGAAAAACACGCCTAAATAGTCAAACAAACATATTAGCAGCCAGTACATGCATTCCAGTCCAGTCCTGATTATCTTTAAATCCCACATCAGTAGTTATATTTTCCCAAGAACAGACTGGTGAACTCTTCACTATGTCTTCACTTGTTTATTCTTCAAAGAAGATAAAAGTTCCTACATCTATTAAGCACTATGAGCTTAGCAGCAGCAGTCCCACAATTGAAAGGTTTAACAGTGCTATCATAACTATGCAGACAGGTCAATGGATAGTGTATTACCTCAAAAAGTTCTAGGTCTAAAAATAACTTCAAGCTCAGATATATGGAGCCAATGCTAAAGCCAGACAATAGGCTGGGTTTGGGAATTGGCATGCACTGTACAAGTATTTCAAGGGCACCTGTCGGACTAGGCCTTGCCTGTTCCCACAGTTCATAGCAGTGGGGGCAGACAAGGTATGCTCCTGGAGCATTGCTTTGTTTTCTGTTTTCCCAAAAAGAATTCAGTTCATGTGCTCTGAGATTACACTACAATGGGAAGCCAAGTGCAGTCAGAGGGGATAGCTGGAAGATTCAAATCAATAATAGAAGAAATCCAAACTAGAAAGTAACATAAATGTACCTATGGAACAGTTCAGTCTGCCCAGACAGCATTCAGATTAGCTAATGGTCTTTTCTTCAAAGGTTAATTCTCTGCTGTGTTTTTAGAACTACATGTAACATCCATCTTCCCAACTTCCCTATATGTAAATACAAGGAGTCAGTTTAACTAAGCACCATTCATTTATTTATTAGCACTGACTGGCTTAGACAACTTACAGTCTACTTAAACCAAAAAAAGTAGCACTTACATGAACAGGGTTGATTTCCAGAGCTGTAGTAACCAACTGCATTACTGGTAGCATTATGCCTCAGACAACCATGATACTCTCTTCTTGCAAAAATATAGACATAATCTCACCTTAACCACTTCAAAGTACACAGAGGAGATAAGCCTATAGCAGGGACTGCCCCCAAGGTACATTATTTGGAGTAAACGACCTGCCACTCTACCTACAGGAGAAAGGGTCAGGCTAACAGCACTTTGCATCCTTTAAGGCCAATCCTGAGCAGCCCAATTCCAAACCTACATTTGCATGATCAAAGAGCAGGAAGCAAAATAAAATCCATAAAATCAATGCTTCTTTCTGCTTAGAGAAACTGAAACACCGAGCACAATTTGGAAAGCAGGAAATGCACTCATTTGGCTAATGGAAATTTGCATATCAACACTATAAATAGTAATTTTAGATTGTTTAGATATACATATAATACTTCAAAATATTTCTCCAAGATAGACACCAGTTTAAAGTCTGCACTTAATATGATCAAATGTTCTTCATTAGGATCAAAGTTCATCCAATTCAACAAAGTTGTTTTAAATAACGCCAAGTATTCAGAGACAAATCATGATGTAATATGAGAAATTTACATACTGTGTTCCTTCTCATTGTGGCTTTGGGGGTTAAATGCAAAATTTAACATCTGCATATGCTTTCCCGTGCCCCACTTTATTAAGGACTTAACAGGGAAAAATAATTTGTTTCATAATTGTCAAGATACCACTTGCAGGATTTTCATTCCTTCATCCAACCAGCTTACCACTTTCAGCATGCTCCATTTAGATCAGTTTGCATGTCTTAAGCTCTCAGATTGGTTTAATCTTGGGTTTGGTTTAATCTTCTCTTTCATACCAAAAGGCACTCTCCAATACTTTATTTTTCTCCCTATCAAGACACTTGTAGACTGTTGTCAAGTCTGGGGCAACATCTCTAACACTGAAGAAAAGGTCAGCATATGAGGCAAGCTGTTTGTAACAGAACTCCAAAGTTTTCACACTCCTTTTCTACTTTTGCATGTCTCTCCCCACAGCAAAAGGCAGAGCTCCCACAGACAGGAGCCAGTCTTAGCACAACCAAAATGGGTGAACTGCAGCTTCTCATCTTTCATAAAGAGCAGAACAACAGGGTGATGAATTAAAGCCAGCTTGCAGATTGATGAAGAAGAATGCAGGGTATATATTAAAAATAAAATAAAATAACCCAAAACCAACAACAAGCAAACACATAAGGGCAGTATAAAAGGCCAGTAGTCCTTATTAAGGATTCTCACCCTTAAAAGATTGAGAGTTTGAAGAGAGTTCCGAGACAGAAGGGAGAGCAAAGAGGTAACACGGGGCACTCATGCCTAATCCTAAATTCTAACTGCTTTTATTTAAGAGAACAGATCAAGGAAAAACGAACAAACAAAAAAGATAGTTGGGAAAGAAAGGTTAAAATAAAGAGAAAACTGGAAGAAAGTTGGGGAAGGGATTTCTAACAATCAGAGAAGATTCATAAATCTACACTAAGAAGATACTGGACCTAAAAACACAAGGCCTGAACAGATGGCATCGTTAAAGAATTCTTTTATTTATCAAATGAAGCTGGATGCTCTTGAAACAATATCTGATTTATGAAATCTATCATGACTACTGTACATTATAAATTTTAAAAAGACATATGCTACTACTACATCTTGGTTGTTGAACACCCTATCTATATTCACAATCACACTGACTAAAACATGAGTTTGTGATGTGTTACCTCATTACAGTCAGAAAATGAATTTCTAGTAATAAGAATTTAAGTGAGATAGACCTATGACACACTGAACATGAGACTTCCACATGGAAATGTATCTAGTATTTCATATTCCTTCAAACAAGTGGTAATTCTAGTTAGCCATTTCATACAGAAGCCAGAGGGCATAGAAGCAGTCACATAATAGAACGTAATCACTCTTTCACATGCAGACCTGATAATCAAGAAGAAAAACCCTGAAAAACTGAGGTGTATCTGGAACCATGTACCTAGCTACAATGATTCATAAATTTCATTCCAATTACTGACACTTCTTTGTATAGACTGTTCATTTTTGGCCTTATACAAAATGAAGAATTTGAAAAAAAATCTACAAAGATCAGAGAATGGTTTGGGTTGGAAAGGACCTTAAGATCACCCAGTTCCACCCCCCCTGCCATGGGCAGGGACACCTCACACTTGACCATGTCACTCAAGGCTCTGTCCAACCTGGCCTTGAACACCGCCAGGGTTGGAACATTTACACTTCTTTGAGCAATCTGTTCCAGTGCCTTATCAACCCTCACAGTAAAGAACTTCTTCCTTATATCCAACCTGAAACTCCCCTGTTTAAGTTTAAAGCCATTGCCCCTTGTCCTATTGCTACAGTTCCTGATGAAAACTCCGTCTCTGGCATCCTTGTAGGCCCCCTTCAGATATTGGAAGGCTGCTATGAGGTCTCCACGCAGCCTTCTCTTCTCCAGGCTGAACAGCCCCAACTTTCTCAGCCTGTCTTCATATGGGAGGTGCTCCAGCGCCCTTATCATCCTCATGGCCTTCCTCTGGACTTGCTGCAATAGCTCCATGTCCTTTTGATGTTGAGGACACCAGAACTGGACACAATACTCCAAGTGAGGTCTCACGAGAGCAGAGTAGAGGGGCAGGATCACCTCCTTTGACCTGCTGGTCACACTTCTTTTGATGCAGCCCAGGATACGGTTGGCTTTCTGGGCTGCAAGCGCACACTGAAGCCTGCTCATGTCAAGCTTCTCATCAACCAACGCCCCCAAGTCCTTCTCCACAGGGCTGCTCTGAATCTCTTCTCTGCTCAACCTGTAGCTGTGCCTGGGCTTGTGCTGACTCAGGTGTAGGACCTTGCACTTGGCTTGGCTAAACTTCATGAGGTTGGCATCAGCCCACCTCACAAGCGTGTCCAGGGCCCCCT
>NW_009938929.1:22113-48358 GCF_000696875.1 Nestor notabilis | reverse complement strand
GGACACCACTCGTTACTGGTCTCCAATTGGACATTGAGCCGTTTACTGCAACACTTTGCGTGTGGCCATCCAGCCAGTTCTTTATCCACTGAGCGGTGCATCTATCAAATTGAAGTCTCTCCAATTTAGAGACAAGGATGTTGTGTGGGACAGTGTCAAACACTTTGAACAAGTCCAGGCAGATGATGTCAACTGCTCTGCCCCTGTCCATCAGTTCTGTATCCCCATCATAGAAGGCCACCAAATTGGTCAGGCAGGATTTCCCCTCTAGTGAAACCATGCTGGCTGTCACCAACCACCTCGTTGTTTTTCATGTGTCTCAGCATTCTTTCCAGGAGAATCTGCTCCAAGATTTTGCCAGGCACAGAGGAGAGACTGACTGGTCTGTAGTTCCCCGGGTCTTCTACCTTCCCCTTCTTGAAAATGGGGGTTATATTTCCCTTCGTCCAGTCATCAGGAACTTCACCTGACTGCCATGACCTCTCGAATACAATGGACAGTGGCTTAGCAACTTCATTCGCCAGCTCCTTCAGGACCTGCAGATGGATTTCGTCAGGTCCCATGGACTGGTGCGCATTCAGGTTCTTAAAGATGATTTCAAATCTGATCCTCTCCTACAGTGGGCCTAAGGTCTTCATTCCCACAGTTCCTGCATCTGCCTTCCAGGACCTGAGCGACGTGGCTAGAGCAATTTATGATAGATATATGACAGCTTTTTTCCCTGTTAAGTGACAGATTTTAGGTCTTTCTGAACGCCAAGGGAAAGTGGAAATTTAAAAAAAAAAAAATTAAAATTAAACAATATCCTTAGCTATCCATCCACTTGTACCAAATGGGAAGAGTTACATATTCTATTAAAATACTTAAACATTTCTACCAGCTGCCGTGCAGAGAACTGCAGAATAACAAAGGGGATTTTCAACTAGAATTAAATCTCTTCATCTTCTCAACCCTCGATGCAAGCGAAATGGATCCATTAATTCATAATCCTTTTAGATTGCTCCTTTGACATACTTAGCCTAATACTCTGGATCTCTTTTTAGCTTCTACCACCCACAAGAGATCTATACATAGATAGCCTGTTTCAAGTACGCACATCCCACAGCCTTCAGCCCAACAGGCACTTCAAGTGTAAGCTCAATACCACTTATCACTGCTGCAAAAACCCTGGAATGAAGCTCCAAAGTATGCTGGCCAACTTCCTGTCAAACTGCCGCACTTCAGTTTCCAATAGGGATTCCCTGCACTTTCTCTTGCTTCCCACCTAGCACCAAGGATCTCCAGTTAGACCCAACAGTACTGTACCATGTCCTTAAGCCTCTGAAGAGTTTCAAAGACTTCTCTCAGAAATAGTTTGTCTGCCCTTCATGCCAGTTCCTCACAGTCTAACTTCATCCTGCCTCATCCCAACCCCTGTTCTCGAGCAGAGTTCTAGGAAGATAACTGCTTTCTCTCGAAGAACTCAAGATATATAGAATTGCTTTGTACGAGTATATACTTACTGTTATCTCAAAAGCTTGAATCACCATCAACAATGTCTGTGCTACACAGAGGTAACAGCTACCACAGCAAGTAAAATAAACATAGTAGGAAAGTTACTGGGTTGAGACAGAAAGGAGTAAAATGAACATGAAGTGTATGAAATAATAGCACCAAAAGAGGCAGACTGAAATCTAAGCCTGTTAGAACAGGTTGTCTAACAACTAAAAGAAATTAAAAAAAAAAAAAAAAAAAAAAAAAAAAAAAAAGAAAAGAGAAAGAAGATATCTACTTTTATCTTAGAAAAGTACTAGTAATAAAATGGAAGTTAGAACTCCAGGACAGATGTAGCATATGTAGCATAAACAAAGTAAGGTCTTCCAGGTGCAGACGAAGCAAACTTCTGATTTCAGTAAGTTAATGAGCATATCCCACAAACAGCCTATTGAAAGATTTATCTGCTGAATGTAAAACTGCTTGTCAATCAGAGAAACAATGAAGCCTAGTTTCTTAAGAAAGCATATTCTACACTTCCTACCCCAATAGCCTTACTTGTCTGCCATGTTCCTCCAGTCCCACCACAGTATCCTCTCACCCTCATCTTCCTCCCACCTCCTCAAATCTAGCTATTTGGCTGGTGAAAAGGGAGGATTTGTGGTTCACAGTTGACTGGGCAGCACCCATAGGCTCTTCCAGCCAACTAGGCGTGATGCTGCTGGAAACAGGTAATGTCTGAGGTCTACCCACCTTTGCCTCCATGAAAGTCTCCTCCTTATGAAGGAGGAGACTTAACTTGCTTGAAACCTGAAGTAACTTATTAAACTACACATTTTTGCTGCCCTGTTCAATGTGGTTATGATACTGCCCACTGAGCTTAAGAACTATCAGGAGACAGATACAGGATAGCTCCATTGGTAAAGGAGACAGACTACAAATACACAAGATGGTGACTTGCCAAATCTCATAAGTTCTTCTGAAGCCAGGGCTGGCAGCAGCAATAGTTTCCTCAGGTTCTAGAGATATCTTTTGCCCTTTCTCTCCTCCCCCAGGCTTCTTAAAAAAAAAAATAAATAAATAAAAAATTCTACTCCAATTGCTCTGTACAGAATGAAATATGTGAAAGAAAAAGGAAGGGGGAGAGAAGAAAGCACAAAAAGTTATTTCATTTTTAAGCCAGCTTATAAGAAAATTGGAGTATATTTCCAATTGTTCACAGCATATTCAGAGTTTAATTCAAAAATTTTCTAAACCCATTTTAACTCTCCAATCTCTAACTTATCAAACTGCCATCTTTAAAAGAAGACGCACCTTTCCAAGTAGTTATTTACTTCTTGAAATGCAAATTTATAAGAAGAATTCATTTTCTCCCCCCTCAAAAAACATGAAGGGCTTTCAAAAGCTGATTTACCTACTCATTTATACAAGGTAATGCAGTATATTTGCATAAAACAGTCAAAACTTTTTTTTTGTAATGTAATAGGTAGCTAACTATGTAACCCCTGCCGTTTTAAAAGACAGTCCCCTCGTTAGGAAACCGTTCAAAGTGACAATTTCAGTAACTCAGCATCTCTTTCTGGATAATTAGATGTATGATGAATATGCAGATTTCACAGAGCTGATTGGCCCAAATATATCCCATTCCTCAAGAACATCACCTTCCATAAAAACAACTGTATTACCAAACAGCAGGCTCTCATCAAAACTTGTTTTAAACATTTACCTGCAAAGCTCAAACACAGATCACACCAGATAGAATTACCTTTGCCTGACCTTTGTGAAGGTACAGGTTATGAATGGTTATTTTTCCTATTGGTACTGTGACCTGTATGCATAGGATTTTCTTGCAGCAGATCTTTACAAAATCTTTGAGGGCAGGGATGGAGATTTCATGCCGTCCACACTCTCTCAGAATGTAACTTAAACAACATAACAAGAGCACCATCCAGTGGCGATATCTTCTCTTTAAGGAGTTCTTCACTCACAGTGATCCAGGTTCGAGCAACTTTAAAACAACTAGGATTTTTACACTTCCAATCACAGTTTTTTGAGCAGCCATCATCCTGAGAATATAGGGATCTTGGTTAGAAATGCAATACTAGCAATGAGTCTGAAAAGAGCAACTGCACATACAAATAATTGTGCAAAAACAACAGTGAATGCAACCATCAAATATATATGCAACTTCAAATACTTAAAAGGTCTGTAATGCAAGTTTATTCCAACACCAAAATCCTACTAATATATTAACTGAAGGTTGAAAATGTTTTGTTTTTTTTCCCTGAACTAGGCAGCTCTTTATTGCTTTTTAGGTAGAAAATGCTTCAGTGTCTTCTCAATACAGACTTTAAAAAAAAAAAAAAACAAACAAAAAACCAAAACACGTCCTCCCTCCCTCCCCACCCCAACCAGTTGAGTTTCTCCCTTCTATTTGTTTGGTTGATGTCTTATTTCCTCAGAAAAATAGAGTATTTTATATTTTCAAGTACCCGAATGGTGACCTCCACTCATGGTAAGCACCTGCGGCAGAGCCAAGAGAAATCACAAAAGAAAATAAAGGAAAAAAGGGCTGCTGTACAGCAATTACCATCTGCAATAACCAATATGACAAAAGATAAAGAAAGAACTGATTTTAAAGACATTTTCAGGGTATTTTTCTCAGAATAGAGACAATAAATAAACTGGGAATTGCACAGTTTAGTAGTTCAGTGACCAACACTTGACACAGGCACATCCTTCCAACTTCGGAAAGACTCCCATAAATCACATCAACCACTAACACATGTATTTCGACAACTATGATGACACGATTTTCTCTTTGTTGTGAAGTGAGATGTTCACACAGTGGAGGTTTTAAGCAAGCTTCTGTTTCAAAACATTCCCATAGCTGCTGCTGGGATTATAACCCCAAACTTTTTTCTTTGGGTTTTTGTTCGGATTTTTTTTTTTAAGAATTCAGAAATCTGTGCAGGACTGTGCCAGCACAAGGGAATGGTAAACTTATTCACTGCTGCATACAGACATGTTGCACTGTTGCTGAATGCTAGAAACGTTAACTGAAGAGACCACCTAATTCAGAAGTGAGTTTAGAAGCAAATTAGAGCCCATTTCAGCTTTCACCAAGCCTGTAAAATAACTTATCATTACAGTTTAAAAGCACAGTGTTCACTACTGTAGTTGTATATCTTGTTTAAATGTTCACTTTCTACTTCAATCACTGAACACATTTTTGCACTAATGCTGAATTTCCCAAAATACTTTTTCCAATAAAGTGGAAGACTGTGATTCTATCTTCCTATTTTTGATAGTACAATACAACACCTGCACATATCCTGCTGTCGTAAACCTAGGGCAAGCAGGATAGAAGAATGTGCATGTATTCAGTTTCGTTTATGCAGCTATTAGAAATTAGTAACTGAAATTCATTAATACTCCTATATTCTCACTGTCTGTAGCTCTATTGTTACTCCCCTCACAATCAGAGCAGCTACATCAGTTCAAGAGAGGAGGCTAGACCGGGACACGCGCACTAGGGGGCAGGGTGCTTAAGATGCTTAACTGGCACAGGGAGTTAATCTCCATCACCTCCCACACGCTCCTGCACCAGATTGAATAATGTATACTGGATTCAGCTGCTCAGCAGAGACACTGGCATCTGCAGCTGCAACTGCACCAGCTGATTCATGTGACCAGAAGGTACCACTGAATCCCTTGCAGCAGCTGCACTCCATCTGTGATCACTGGTTTGGGGACAGAAGCTGCAGTGTGTGTCAGTTGCTGCTTCCACTTCTTGTAAAGCAAGGTCATCTGATCACACAGTCAGTACAGGACGAGGGCAGGAGACCCCCTTCTAAATAAGCAGATGGCTCGGTAGTTTAGGCACATAGCTTCTGAATTTGTAGCAAGTTTCCCATGCAATCTGGAGCCAGCTACGTTCCCTGTTTGCTTTCGCCACAAATCCATAAAATTACAACCTTATCTAACAGAAAGCTTCAAGAACAAATCATTTTAATGTTTCAGACACCCATACACAATGATTCCTGAGCTATATACGTATGTAGATCAGAAGATGAGATATTTCCTGGCAAGTCTTCAATGCTATTCATGATCAGTAAGAAAGCAAATCACCTTTACCCTTAAAGCACAAACTTATCTCCCTGCAAATGTAGAACCGTATTCATACCAGACATAAACACTTACACTGCTAAGCAGGGGCTTCTAGATGTCCTGATAAAATCAGACAGTCAATTTTAAGTGATCTCTTCCATCACACTGCTAAAATGGCTTAAGTCTCCATATTTTCCTCACACTACAGGCTATTCTGCCTGCTCTATGCTTTTGCCTGCAGGGGTGCATAGGTGTACAGAACCTTACCCTAGCAAATATATATGCACATTTTCTTTGCATATGGCCTTGTCCAGCCAATCCTGCACTGTTCTGGCTCTACGTTTAGAACACTGCCTTCTTTCCTATCCTATTCCTAATCTGTCCAGCTCCCCCTTTACTGCTCTTTCTCCACTGTTCAGTTGACTTACGGACTATAGTTGTGTTTCATCCTGCAAGCCCTCTGCCACTTGACGCTCTTACAGCAGTCCTGATGCAAAGAGAATCTTCTGTAGTGAAACAGAACTCCCAAATTTTGTACTGTGACTTCTCATAACAGAAAGTCTCATCTATAAAATCCACTTCAGAAGTACAAAGAACTGTTCTTCAGAAATAATTTACATACAACTTTGATCACTCCAATTTGAAAACGATTACAAACTGTCTTCAACTCATGGTCTCCTGCTTACCAAGAGGCAAAGAAGAATGATCCACTCCCAATATAACCACAAACTAGCAGCCATTCCAGAACAGCAATTTTCAATTCTCTGAAGCCACACAAGTAATTTGAGTCACAAAGAAACACTTCTTGGAATTAAACATGAAACATTATTTTGTTGTTGTTTTATGTAGTGTATTCAGAGGACTTCTGAGAGTCAGTTACCTGAAATGAGGAGGGGGAGCAAGAGAGAGGTGGGGGGTTACAAACATATTTGAATAGGGGTTAATTAGTAGTACAGTTATTCCTGAACTTAAACTAAATCCTGAATATATGAAGTAATAGATGCTGCAAATTTTAAGCTCTACTTAGTATTGTTTTTTAATTAATCTGAATGTTAATAACAAACTGATTTTTAGTTCTAAGGCATACCAACCAGCATGTCCAAAGTAACAGGAAAATTAAATTTTATGTATTTATGATTTCAGTACTACTTCTCAGAATACTGCACTCTGTCAGCTTTGAGTTTAATGTGTTTTAATTTGCTGTCTTAGGAGCACCATACCACATATGGCAAGGCCACAGCTGGAAGATTTGCATCCCTTTTTCGGCAACACACTTCATTAACTACCTAAAATAACTTCAGGGAGGCCAGTGGAAAGCAGTGAACTTGTTAAGAAGTTGAGATGATATGAACAGCAGGAGGCCATGTATCCTGCATTCTCCAGTCTACCGTTGAGGCAGAGGGATAGACTTAAGAACCCAAGACTTACCAGTCTTACAGAAGAAGGGAATAATCTGTTCTCTGTGTCAGTGGAGAATAGGAGAGCTGATAGAACTGAACTGTATTCAGAGCAGATTAAAGCCCAGTTTTAGTGTGGGGAGAGCACACTTGATAGTGGGAATGAAGCAGAACACCAACACAGATTATGTAGCACTGTCTCCGCATGACATTTTACTATTTCCAAGAACCTTTAGAGGAGGCTAGACAAATAACTGCCAGGAATGACAAAAATGCATTTCTATCTGGATTAGGGGAATGACACTAAATGATGTCTTGAGGTCTCTTTCTGAAGTTCTATGAAAGGAAAGGCAATTAATGGACAGCTAGTAAATTATTTTCACATAAGCCATTTAATCTGCTCTGATAGATGATCACCTCCTTTAAAATAGCAGAATCCTCTATACTGAGCACTAATTGGTACTCTTGGGGTTAAGCTTAACCCAGAAAAGACTGAATGGACAACAGAGACTTAGCTATTCTTTCAGTTGCTGATAAACTCTACAGCTTATTTTATTATATTATTTGCGGTGCTTATATCTGTAAATAACGATACTTATTAGTGAAGAGAGTGATGTTGCGTTAGCAGCTTTGGAAATGGAACATCTGATGTGATCCTGCCTTTTTTACAATAGTGTAACAAGCAGGACATGAGTTGAATTTCTCTGGCAATTCAGTTCTAAATGGTCACGCTAAAAATTATTTTAAACAAGAAAACCGAAATCCCAGCACACAAAGAATATACACGTTACTCACTGAAAAGCTCGTAAGTGGCCACGAACAACAAGACTATGCTACAATACAGCTCATTACCTGATCATTTGGGGGGGGGGGGGGGGGGGGGGGGGAGAGCATAAGCAGCCAGCAAGCCCTAAGAATATAAAAGGGGGAGGGGGGCGGAAGTAGCATTACATCATGTTTCTTATGGAATTATGAAGTAACAATAAATCAAATACTTTATGCATTTAAACAGAACACACACACCAAGTGCATTGAGCAGTAAATTCTATTTTTAAAATTCTAGGAGTTCACAAAAGCCTGAAGCTATTCAAAAACCAAATGAAACACATCAGCATTTAAAAATTCCAGTTAAAAAAGATTTTTTCATTAAAATGCAGAAATGTTGAAAGCTTAAATTCTCTATATACTCAAAAATAAATATTTTTACTATATTTCGCATTGGTCAGCTTTTAGATAATCATACCAGCAACATGTGTAAATGATTTTAAAGCACACCTCCTCAACCACATCATGCTGGTAACAACAACCACCACCACCAAAAACAAAACAAAAAAAACCCCACACAAAACAAAACTGAGTTTAGAGAAGAGACAATTAAACTATCATTCCAAGTTTTGCAACTTTGCCTGTTATAATATAAACAGTTAACACAGTAATCTGAATATGTTTGTAGTCTGTGTTACAAAACCAGAAATCCACACAATTTGCTTAGTGTACTCAGGTGCATCTTATCTCAACCTCTAACTCTGCATACACACGATGTACAACGAAATATAAATTTCTTATTTTCACTGTTTTTATGTAGTCTCTATGAAAGCAGTAAGCCTCCTCATTTCAAGCTTAGAAGTATTTAAACAAAAAGACAGCTGTACATGGCCAAGTACTTTAAAGTGGTTAAAAGCTTTAGACATTTTACATCTTTTACTGCAGTGTTTAGTTTATTGCCACAAAGCTAGCTACTAGAAAAAGCACCACCGTGTGGCAAACCCACTACTGACTACATGTCCCTTTATTGGAGCTTTCAAACATTGCCACAATGTTAGCAGCTACACTCTGTATATCATTAAAAATTTGAACAAAAGCAGAATTAAAAAAGGATCTGCCAAGGGAAGGTTTTCTGAAGACTCTCCTCTACACACATTAAGAAATTAATGAAATTTATGTTGTTTCATAAAATGCTCCAGCAAGTATTAACCTTTTTTTCCCTCTGGAGACCGTACTAGATGAGACTGTGAGTAAAACTCACAGAAGTAGTACAGTAAAAAAACCTGTATAAGAATCCCATGTTAAGTTAAACTCTCATTCTATATCTGAATACTTCAATCTGCTAGATACACTGCAAGAGCTGCATAAATTAATTACTATGTTGGCTCGAAACCATCCCACAGCAATATCTTTATTTACATCCTCTTTCTAAGAGACACTAAGACAGAGGGTATATCTTCCAAGTTAGTAAAGACTAATTAGTAATTTCTAAATTTTAGAAAAATCTCAAATTTCACAACACAAATTAATACTTTAAAGACAGAATTTTGTTCTAGATTGTGTGCTTCTGTTCAACAAAGATGCAGAAACCTTTCCAGCTACCCTAAGAAATAGCGATCCCATAAGACTTTGCATCCTCTGCAGCCTAAGATTGCATCTTATTGTAAGTATGCACCCCACTCTCTATCTGAAAGAAATCGATACAGTAATAGAAATATGCAGCACTATGGAAAAGTTAGTCTGCATATTCAAAACTCAGTCTTCAAATACATCAGTCATGTCACTACCGCATTAGCACCACATTTAGTGCATACCTGGAGTCAATGAAAAATACACGCCCTTTATTGCGTGACTTTTTACTTTGTAAAATAAGAGAAGCATCAAGAGAAGTGGTGAGGGAAGCCTCCTTCTGCACTATCAGGCCTCACTGCTCAAACTGACTGCTCAAACAGCACTTATTGAAACATGAGCCCCAGGGGGATAAGAGGGTGCAACTATTTTGTGCTGTTTGTGAAGCCTTTGCTATGAACACTTGGTGAATGGCAAGCTGAAACCCTTCATAGGAGTTCACAAGACTCAAATCTTTTAAGTCTGAGCATTCAGTTTAGCTATGGGCTATGTGCTCGGTCTGCGCTTGAGGGCGATTTCACAAATAGGCAACAAAAGCAAAAATATATTTCCTTGCTTTAAACAAAGTACGTACAGTACGTACTAAGTACCAGTAATTACTATCAGAAAGAGCAGTAGCACAACCCATCTTATTAACTCAACTACATAGCCAGGCAAGTCCATGTCAATGCATCTTTTCCTGCATAAATTGTCAGGGTCTAAGAAGCTGTCACAAAAGATCAATTTAACTCAATAACCAGCACTGGGAGAATTAACGAAAGCTCTCAAATTTGAGCTGGAATTACGGTTTGGAATATTCCAACACATCTTTCCCTCGGAGGATGTACCAAGGGAATCGTGGTATATCTATCTCTAATGTACCACCTATATGGCAGTGATAATAAAAATAGATGACACAGATACTTGAAAAACATCTCTTGAAGGTAAGAGAAGAAAAATTAATACATGAGATTAAGTCACATAAGAGAGACTACAGAGGAACAATAAATCTGACCCTAGGAACTTCCATAACTTGATTTAAGCAAATTAAGTTCCAATTCTCTAGAACCTGTTTTTAGACATTTCATATTTGGGTTCTCATATGTCACACACAAAATATTTTTGATTCTCCATTGGCTTTCACATCCATCCTTCTGTTTCCCCTGCAGCTCTCTCCTTCCTACTACCATGGAGTGCTCTATTACACAACAGTCTCAGATAAGCAGCTCAAGCTACAAAACCAAATTCCCCAGAGGCACATAAGCCTTGTTCTTATCTGGCAACCAAAGCCATTATCAGAAGTTTCTTCTATTTTATAGCAAATAACCACTGTGTCATATAAGAATGAACCAACACTAATTTCCAAGAGTTGCCTAACAATGAAGAATATTCTAACAGAGCCTATAAAGCTATGTAGCAAAGTTTTGCTCTAATATACTAATACACCAAATAGTGTAAACAGAGACAAAAGGCTTAATTACAGTACTGTACTCATACATAAGCACAATTTAAAAATATTAATCCAATGTTCACCATGTAGCCCACAGATGACTTATTTCATATCATCAATAGCAGGATGCAAAATCAACTTATACAATATAATTAACACCTGTATTTTTTCATTTTAAATTTAAGCAGATGTAAAGATTGCCTTCATCAAAGAAGGAAAAAGCACTTCTTTTGTAATTTAGATTCCTAATTTCTGGAAATTTTATGCAGGGTTGTCTGTTAACAAGAATTTTATGAGATAATTTGTGTAATGCTAATTTGCGTCAGTGCTGTATTCAAAAGAATTGGGTGGGGAGTGGGCAGGCAGAGAACTGAAGGGAAAAATAGAGGGAGGAATCTCTAATAGAAGTTTTGTAGCTAACCATAAATCATTCTTTTTGTACATGCAAGTCAAAGCTTTATATATAACACAGAAGAGATAAAACAATTCTAGAGAAATCAAACTGCAATTTAAAGTACTTTCTACAGAGGGAGCCAGCAACCCAAGGAACAGGATTAGCAAAACACATTCCAGATCACCAGAGTTTTTCCCAACCATCAGTCTCACATTACATTTACATGATTTTCAGATATCCACAGCATATCACCCAGATTCTTATTCCATAGAATTCCCAAGCATTTAATAAAAGTTTACCTAAGTAAGTGCTTGATAACATTTCACAGATCACTGTCAATGTACAACAGAATGTACACTTGCTTTGGAAGAAAGTGGCAATTTAGGAGAGTGATCATTCTAAATTACTTTTTATTAATTAAAAAGTACAGAAGTTTCAATCTGTAGCAATTCTAAGAACAGATTTTGTAAAATTAAGTATCAACTCTACAGCAGATATTTTTATTGAAGTTTTCATACAAACCTCTGCATCAGGAAACAGGCCAGTATAATAGCTTGATCTAAAAAAATGAGGATGAAATCTCAAATACAGTTGTGTAAAGATGTGGGTTGTTAAGCTTTTTCATAAAGCTGGGCAACTGTTATTGCCATACCTTTTCCACATTACTTCAGTGCCAAATCACATTTCATACTACATACTAATCCCTCAAATGTAATTACAAGTGAGACACATAAAGTAACTCGACAGCTTTGACAGACATATGTGACAGGTTCATGCATCACTCCAGCCATCTATGTTGTCAGCTTACGTTGAGTAGGCTAACAAAAGATTGAAAGCTTAATATTTCCAATATTTTAGTATCTCTTTCCCCAAAAGACAAACCGCATTTTCCTACCGTTTTTTCAAGATTTCTGGGGGGAATAGGGTGGATAAAACATGAAGGGAGTTCAGAGACACTACATACCAATAGGACAGCAAATCCTAAAAGCAACATACACAGAACGATTTTTGAAAGTGTTACTGAAGATAAACTACACCCTCTAGTGGCACAAAATACTGCAGCTTGGTTGTTTCCAACAGCATTAGACAGCCAGTTGCACCCCTCTTGTCCCCAGCATTCAGATCTCCCACTGCATGTTAAACTGTCAGTGAGGCACGGTTGCATACTAAATAGGTTTGAGTTTGAGTCCCTTAGCTTTTGCAGTTACGTATTATGATAAGTAGTGATTTACGCATGGTAACACACACCTCCCAATGCAAGGAAACTCCACAACATTCCCATGACGAGGTTCAAATCCCTTTCACATCCTCTAGCTTTCTAACATACCCAGACTACTTCCAAGCCCCTACTGTGAATTTCTCTACTCTTTCTGAAGCATCATACAGGCCCTCTGTAAGGCCCAAACAGCCCTACTTATGCCTCCCAGATTCACCCTTCCAATACTCACTTACACACATCCTGGCTAAGCAAAACCAGGACATACATTAAGAAAACCCAGAAGTTACAGACAATTCAAAACTGCATCATTCACCCAAATAGCTGTTCTGAAGCTTAAAAGTCCCTCTGTCGCTTATTCAGTTTCACTGTGAAATAGTATTCACATAGCAAGTATGACACCAAGAATGAAACACCTAAATAATCTCCTGTTGGAAAACTTTCAGCAGAGCAACATGTCTACCCTCCCTTCTAACATTAAAGAGTTGACTAAAGGAAGCTTCTATTTATCTTCTTTTTCTTTCCCATTTCATGGCCTTGATCTCTGTAAAAAGATTCATTCTGAAAGCAGCAGTGGCTGTAGTGCACAAAACAGCTGCCACATTTCATACTTTCTCCTTCAACTAACTTCCAAGAAGTTAAGTGTTCTGTCATGGCCAAAACTGCTTAAACCAACAGTTTATAAAATTGTACAACCAGCAGCTAAAGCTGTATTAAAACAAGTATCCTGAAGCATTGCTTACAGACTCAGTGGTACCACTAAACGCCAAACAATGCTCTTGTTGACTCACAATGAAAATACTTTAGTCGCCTATTAATACAAGATGGTCAAGCTACCAAACTTCTGCTCACAGCCTGTATCTTCATAAAAGAGAACACCAGTAAAAAACCCCAACACCTCTGCCAACAGTACTCTACACAGTGAAATGGCCTCTGTATTGGGCACTGGGTAAACAAATTGTTTCTACTTGAATATAGAGACAACTTAAATCACACCCCATCGCATGCTACAGCTACCTTAAATTTATTCTCCATGGAACCATAGTAAAAAAAAAAAAAACAGCCTAGGCAACAACACGTTTGTGTGCACATACATGCAAGTCTATACTTGGTTAATATGACCTTCAGTTAAAGTCATTCAGTCCAATTCTGAGAATTAAAAATAGAAGCAACTCTTGTAAGAGGACCATATAAACAGTCAGGAGAAATAATTCCATTTTTCTCACTTACGTTTATTTTTCTGGAGAACAAGAGATGGGGAAAGACATATGCAACATCAAGGCCTCACTAAACTTACTATGTCTTAGTTTCACCAGCAGTCTTGAAAGATGGAATTCTTAATTCTCTCTCCTCAAAGTTAAAGGGAATTAGTTGTGTTAGGGGAGGTGGGAAGCTGCTATAGCTGAAGTGAATTGGAAACAGAAGAAAAAAAAAAAAAAGTGATCTTTCATACCTTAGGTCTTAAAATAGAAGTTCAGTATGATGCCATGCCTGTAAACTAACTCCAGTCTGTCTTAGTGGCTGTACTTACCTCTCTAGATAACTAAGATTCAAGGACAAAAGGATCAAGCCAAGTCAGGGTGTAGCTGGCCCAATTACCTTTGGAGATAAGGCATTCATTATGGAACGAGATTTACATTTTTATGAAGAAGAGCTCCATAGAAGTGATCTCTAAGAAAATGGAGGACATCTGACAGCCAGAGAAATCACTGTGATACTATTAGATGAAGAACACAAAAATAAAATAAATTCTTCTTTACTAGGTAAGTCAGTATAAAAGCTGCTGACATTTCAAAGACTGGAATATAAAGTATTTTAAGTGGGACGATTGTGTCTCTTAACAGGAATACATAGAGTCTAACTTCGTTTGTATTAGACTTAAAAACGTTAAGACATGTTCAGGAGAACACCTTAGTTATAAGACACTAAACCTAAGAATAAGTTTATAACTGGCAATAATTACCCTAGTGGTAAGCTGCCTTGGACTGTTCCCTAAAACTGGCATTTCTTTTAAATATGAAAGCCTATCAAAATATCAGAAAAGGATAGTGAAGTATCTAATTTAGAATTCAGCTTGAAGGACTGGAAGTGCTCTGAGGTTCAACAATGTTTAATCTGCTCTGTGCTGCACAGTTGACATGGTCGGAGAAGTGCACACAGCATACTAGAAAAGTTCCAAAGGTCTTTCCTGAAGCAACGTGACACTGACCTATGACAGTTTTTCCCCTGTCAAGTATCCAGTGACATTCAAGATGCCAAGGTCAATGCAAAAGCATGTTAAAACTCTTTCATGATGACTGACAGCATATAAATCCTCCCAGAGGCTACTTAGTGATAACAATGAAAAACCAAGGAAAGGTTTCTGTTGCAGCTGATTCATGTAAAACTTTAGTTTTATTGAATCTTCTTTCTTTAATTAAGAGTTCAACCCTCCATTTAAGAAGTGACTATGCTGTAAACATAGCAGTAATAAATACGCAGTTAAGTAACATGCAACATGCTTAAAAAGCTCAAACAGGATTTTAGTATGTTTTGACTATTTCAAATCAAATACCTCACATTGAAAGATTCAGTTTAATCAGTATCTATTGTGCAAATAAAGCTTGTGTACACAGTACAACCTGTACTGCACAAAATACAGACCTGTATGTCATTTAACTTGTGTTTAACCTCAACATTCTAGTACTTCTCATACTTCTACCTTACGTCTTTTCAAATTGGCTAATCATGATTTAATGGGTTAATCATAATAATGTTGTCCACAAGTGCTCTATCATTAGAGTTCTCTACTTAAAACCAATCTTACCTACCCGTCAAAGGCAACTGCTGTTACTTGTCTTTTGCCTGGAGCTACTGCAGTTTTAATGTCACAAGTACATTACCATAATGTACAAATGTAAGTTAAATGTCTTTTTTCCATCCTCTGAAGGAACATGGAAATTTTATTTGGCTAGTAATTCAATCAACTAAGGCTTTTAACAAATCATTGTTTTTCCAAAGGAATTAAATCTTCATTACTGTTTGAAATCTATGACCTTGCTGAGATACATCCAAACTTTAAACATGGGAAACCTGACAGCTGTACATATTAATCTGAAACAGTTACTTCATCTTATACTTGGATAAACTGCTTATGTCTTTTGGGGATACTATGAAATAATGCAAAATAATGCTAGTGTTATAATAGAAGCAGACAAGAGCTGAAAGTTTAAAATTGAAAAGGAAATAAAGGTGGGTTTTTTTATATCTAAAGCATGCAGGTGCACACAAAAGGGACTAAATTCCCCATTTTCTTTACCCTGAAAGGAAGAAATATGAAAGGAATCCTAAAAAATCTGTATCTTATTTGGAAATACAACTTTTATATAAATATTCCACTACTCATCATGGAGAAGACACTGAATAAAATCTGAATAAAATTATCTAAGAGCTGACAAGTGAAGCACTTTCTCCATCTTAAAAAAAAAACAAACAAACAAAACCCAAACATCAGTTACATAATACAGATTTGAGAGAGAGAGATGGCAAAGAGGACATTCACACAGAACATTTTTCAGGCAGCTCATGGATAACAGTGAGTGAATAATGCAAGAAGAAAACTGGAGCTCATGCACCAAGTCTAGCTCTTCAGCCAGTGGCATTAATGCGCAGGAATTAAAACCAGCAGTAATAACAGCACCAACTATTTCACATAATGAAGAGCTTTAAGAACAAGAGAATTTCAAAACTAAATTTTGAAATAAAAAGCATTATAGTATGCCTATATGCGACCTGTATGCTTACATATACAAGTGAGCAGGAACATTCCAATCGTGCCATCTTTCATTTAGTGAATACAGTAACTGTTGATTGAACTCATCAGTCATCACAGACCACATACCAAGCTCTTATAGGTCTCCACTTTCAAACCATGTATACAGTTCAAAAATAAGTACCTTTGAATACTTTAATATCTGTTTTAAAAGCTACCATATTTTTTGGGGGGGAAGGGGCGTGTGTAGGAGGGAGTGGGGAGAGTAGGTGGATGGGGACAAAAGGGAAAAAAAAAACCCAAACCACCCAAAACCAAAGGTTTCAAAACCAGGCATATAAACTCAGAGCCTCCTCCTCTATACCTAGATAATATTTAGACAATACCTACCAGTCTTTTGACTTTGCATTTTCCAAATACATATACATATGCTTATGCACAGTACCCAGTATTTGCTTTCAACTCAATTGCAGAGCTTTTGTATTTTACTGTATGGTATGCAAAATATAATCACAGGTTATTTTGCCTGAACATGGAGGACTCTCTAAAGATTGCAATTAATTTGAACTTCAGCTTCTTTGGTTTGGGCACACCTTTAATGAAGAAGCAAAATAATTGAATATGCTGTTATTGGACTGTTTGATTAAGTATCTTATAGCTACTTCTCTGCAAGACGAAAGAATGATCCATTCAACAAAGGATCATAATTTTTCCCCAGGAACAAGAGTTTTTAGGCTACAAAATCAAATTGGCCAAAACAAGCAAAGTTTCAGTGTAATCGGCAGGGCACTGGTGACTCTTAGCAACATTCCACACCGCAGCCCAACTGTGTTGATGAGAATTGGCTATGGTGGAAATGGTCATAATATCACACAAACAGGAGAATTAAAATCATGAGTCAGCGCTGAACGGAGGAGAGTGGGAGGAAGAGGAACCAATCTTCATTTTCATTTCTGTCATATATAAACAAACATTTCACTTATACACAGACATACTGCAGGCAGTAGGTAACTGCTAGTGGACTGTCATACATAAAACATCAACTAGGATGAATGCTCAGACATTTAAATTGGAAGTACACCAAGAGGTAAGAATTTTTTTAAACAAACTAATGAAAAAAATCATAATCTTTTCTGGAAACAATTAGTTTTCAGACAAGTGTAATTTATAGCAGAGAATACTGAAGAGCAGAAGTTACTCATGAAAACAAAATTTTGCTTCAAGTCTTTCATAGTAAGATGTGTATTTACATAGAAAAGTACGTATAGCATGCGTGTGTATCACCATAAAAGAGCTTACAGTTCTTTGTGCTTCTCCTCTGCCAAAATTTGGTCGTTTGGCTTCAGCCCATACCTTGAAAAAAAAAATAAAAAACACAAAATACAATGCAGTTACTCCTTTGAGAATACAGCCATAAAAAGTAGTTTTATAGTTTCAAACTGCCAAATTATTAAACTACGTAATATTTGTTGATTCAGGTACCTCAAGTTATTGCAAAGATAGCAGCAAAGTTTCCTAAAAAATTGATTACATGCTTATTTGAGTATATTTAACACCACATAAAACATCTGCTTTATATCACAGCTTCAAATTATATCAAGTACTTTGGCTTGCTATATATCCAAAATCATTGTGCTTCATTCCACAAACTGCACACTGATCTGACAAAATATAACAGTGAATAATACAGACAATATGAATACTAAAACTGTAGTGTTTCCCCCTGTACCAAATAAAAACTATTATAATCAATACTAAAAACATTCTATAGAAAAAAAATACTCTAAGAACAGGTTATTTCAGCAAATTTCTGCAGTCCATACAGACAACCTCTGATCAAAGTGAGACCTTGAGAGAAAGAAACTTTCTTTGCTAGTTTAACCTAATAGGCAATTTAACAGAATAGGTTGCCTACCCTAACTGAATCACAGGGGAAAAGAAGCCCAGTCTGCCCTAACACAGCGTACTAGCCATGCTGCAGACTGCACTGTCACTCACTTTGGAAAACCTTTAAGAAGTGACCTCACTTCCATTCAGCCTCAGAGCAAAATCTTTTGCCATCTCAAAACATTCCACAAATTTAACTGCTATGGTTTCCTGTAGGGTTTGGATTTTGGGGCTTGGGGGTTTTTTTGGACTGATTGTTTTGTAAGAGAGTAATACATAACATAAGCAACTAAAAGTCAAGCATCCCTTTGCTAATTCTGCAAACAGCCAACTGCTCACACTGCAGAAGGCTTCCACTGTCCCTTTGCCCTGTTTTTGTTCCTTGCTCCAGTCAACTGCAGAACTATAAATTACTCCTCCTGAGGAAACCAATCAACTACAATCAAGCTATATTGCAAATTGATTTTTATTTCAAATAAAAAGATGAAATATATGTTTGCTACTCCTTATAACATTTTCTGATGATCCTCTCTGAAACTTGTTAGTTCAGCATCCATTTAAAATACAAGCATCAACCCCAGACACATTCTCAAGCTCACTAGTGAAGCATTCAAATATACAAGACACTGACTCATTTTTCTTGTTTACATTGCAGGGACTATCACGCTGACTTGCATCCCTTTATCCACTTCACTGCTAAATCATTCTTGTAGTCACTTCTAACCAGGATACGGTGGGGTCTATCCATTTTCTCCTTCTACATGCAGGGTTCGCATTTGACTCTTACAGGAAGCAGACTACATCATAATACACTGTTCAACAACAGATTTAGATCACATGGCTTAATTGACGAGTCTTCTTTATAGTTCACCATCCTACCAGTCTTTAAATCACAAATTTAACTTACATTTAGTTCCAAATCGATGTTTTCTGTAGTGAATAGTATCAGGCTATTTTTCTTTAATAAAAAAGGGTCCAGCCCAATACCGGTCTTTTCATAATGCTGCTACACCTCCCCGATATCTCCATTTGTCACATCTCAATAAGCATTTTACTGATAGAAAATACTTACATATAAGAGAAAAATCAAAGAGCTACCAGGAAATTCTAAAAGGGACATTTTCAGAAGTCAAAGGACATTAACTCTTCTTGTGCAACTTACCAGCTTAGTCAAAATGAAGTCAGGTTGGTTATTAAAAGTATCTGCCTGTCATAAGAGATATACACTGGCTAATATGCAATCCATTTTGTAAATGGACACCATTTTGCTCATTAAAGTCACAACTCACATAAAGTCACAACCATTCTTCACTAAAGTTACAGTTTTCTTCTGACCAGAAATCAAAACTACTTCAGCCATAACTGAATACAATTTTATCTGATTATGATATAGAAATAATATCTATATTTGAGTTTTTAAAGCTCCCAGCTTCCTCATTTCTTCACTTATTTTAAAATAAAATAAATTAAAAAAAACCCCAAAACACAAAAAACAAACAAACAAAAAACCCCACACACAATTATTTAGAAGAAAAAAAAAATTAAAACCAAGTAAACCCCTTCACTACTTATACTAGTAAGTCAGCTACAACACAAACCACATAGCATAATGGGAATGCTGTTTAACAGATGTGTGATTTTCGCCTTGGGTATGTTCCAGACATACCACAGAGGGGTGCGGGAGGGACACAGTTGCTACCCCAGAGGTTTGCAGCATAGTTCCTTTGGTGAACCTTAGCTTACCTAACCTTTTTCATCACCACTCGCTTCCTTCACTATGAAAATGGCATTTAAAAATTATTCTTCCTTGACCCCTGAAGATACTGCTTTGACAGCAACTTGTCAAAGAAAATTTCCCACAAAGGGACATGCTTGTAGAGTTCAAACTTTTATTAGTTCTCTATGCGTTAAGACAGGATGCATATTATATTTCATACACAGCTGCTGAAGTATTTAATAAATTTAATTGCAACCAGCACAGTGCACAGGTTACATAATATTTCCCAACATATGTTTCGTAGGCAAGATTGATAAGCACCAGTTGGCTCTTCCTAAGTGATGGTTAGATTTGGGAGAATGTCTCTAAAAAACTTAGGAGCCAAGAATACTAAATGCAAAATTGAAGCTACACAGTCAAAAAACTTAAAATAAAGGACATTTAAAACCATCTAAGCAACAACAACAACATACTGTTCATGTATTATACATTTACATGCCTGGTATGAAACTAGTAAAAGACAAGCAAATACACTACGGAAACGGGCAAATGAACTAAAGGGATCACAGCTTCACTTTTTCTTCCTATTTTCTGCCCTGTGAAATTCAAAGCTCTACACATCCTAGAATGTTAAACAGTGGTTATTATTTTCAACTACCCAGTACCCAACTGTGGTGCAGTTTCCAAATTTTAAGTCATCACTGCTCAAGATGAGCTTGACCTGGAAGCACACATGGAGCTCTGCACTTATCTGGAGTCCTCCCACCCAGCATCTGCTGGGAAGAGAAACCACACTGGATGTTGTTCTGCTGGTGGGAATGTGTGGAGAGGCTGGCACCAGCCTGGCCTCTGTTTTGGTAAAATCAAAAGCACTTTAAGATCTCTGGGCCTGTTAATACATTGGCTTGGACATGTGAAACGCTAGGTAGGAAGCTGGGGCACATGTACTGCTGTTTTGGGAGTGGGATGCTTGGGCAACATGGTCTAGTGGAAGGTGTCGCTTCCTATGGCAGAGGGTTGGAACTGGATGATCTTCAGGTCCAACCCAAGCTATTTTATGATTCTATGATTCTAAGATCCTATTTCAAGAGTGACATGCAAGGGACTGCGCCAAGACTATAGCTAAGTGACGAAACAAACTATAGTAAATTTCAAAAATGATACATTTGAACACGTTGATATGTCATTCACAGACATTTGATCTACTGGAAGAGTAGCCAGTGTTCCAGCCACCACCTTCGAAATGGCAGCTGCACACAATCATGAAGATGGACAGAAAAAGTGCCCCAGCTGCAGCAATTATCACGCTGCACAGCTGTGTATTGCCACCAAACTGGTGCAGCTGCCTGTCCAGATACGCACACCCCAGCCACTGAGCACCACAGCCCACGGATTCTGACAGTCCAGTAAGCTGATAGTACCTTGGGTGAAACTTCCACTTTGGGAAGACAGCAGCTTTCTCCTCAAACTCAGTTCCTTATGGAATTTCTTAAGCCACAACATCTTGTGGTCTAGCCTCTAGATGTCATCGTATCATAGTTGCTCTACTGTAGTCTACTCTGATCAAAGCTCAAGTGACCTAACTGCAGATAGGAGCTAATAGAAACCGTTATTCTATCATCTATCTGCTAACCACGGTTTAAATGAGAAGCTTCACGCTGCTTTACACCACTCTTTTCAGTGTCAAAATAGGGCGCTTTTCTAAACAGTATTCTTTCCAACCTGGTTACAAAAAGGCACGTTTAGACATTTAACTTAACAAGACAAATAAGCAAACTAATCCCCCTATGTTTCATCAGAAAACAAAGACCCAACTCCAATTCACATACTGGGAAAAGCATCTCTCTGTCCTTTGACTTACAATGGGGTTGATACAGGATGCCAAAATTCACCTGCTGAGCAAAGCAATTTGAAAGCCTCCATTAGCCCCTAACTCCATAATTTCAGAACATTAACAAACGGGGGATAAATCTCAGCAAGAAAAATCTTGAAATGAATTTTATTCTGCATTCATTTTATTCATTATCAGGGATGTTTTCAACTTCCCAAGACAAAGCTACCCTGAACCTCTCAATGTTATTTCCTCATTTGATGACTGTAACCAATAACTCTACCAGAACTCAGACCTGAACGTAATTTTCTTCCTTGTTAATTAAGTTTCCAGAATCAAATTTTACGTACATGCAGATATGTACATAATATCAAGCTCAGCCCCCCTAAAGCTTTAATTATAAATTCATGACTACATTAATCTTAAGTATTTTCTCTATCCACAAGCCTGAAAATAAAGTAGCACAGATCCAGACCAAAAATATTGCAGGCATCCTGAGGACAGATATTATGCAGAACCAGAATGGTGTTAAGAAAATTTTGCTGTACATACAGCTAAATATACTCTATCAAAAAAAATGCCAAGGCCACTTGGAAGAGTTTTTTTGTGTATAACAGCTAGTGGTACAACTCTGACCAAGACATTCATTTAACGCTACAAAAACCTCAATGAAGGCAGCATAATCCTTCCTCCACAGTTACGTGACTAGTGAGGCTGAGAATGCTATGTCATACTCAAGATACAGGACAACGGTGAATGGCTTTAAACTGCCAGAGGGGAGATTTAGATTAGACATTAGGAGAAAAAACTTCATTACAAGGGTGGTGAAACAATGAAACAGGTTGCCCAGAGAACCTGTGGCTGCCCCATCCCCAGCAGTGTCCAAGGGCAGGTTGGACGAGGCTTGGAGCAACCTGGTCTAGTGGAAGGTGTCCCTGCCCATGGCAGTGGTTTGGAACTAGATGCTCTTTAAAGTCCCTTCCAACACAAACCATTCTGTGATTCTGTGACTTCCCTAGCATTCACGTACAAGTTTATCATCTCCATTTCCGGTTTTACAGAATTGTAACATTTTTATAAAGTTTCTTCTTTTCATGTTTTTAGGCATAGTAGAACCTTTACGTTCAGCTTTAACTTGTACAATGCGTTCTAATGATCCTTCTGAAATGGTAATCCTACAACTTAAAGTTTTCTTTATTTCCCACCTGTCAATATGAGTGAGTATGAAAATTAATGTGCTTGGACTCCAGGCAACCTCTTTACCATAATGTTTTTAATGTAACAAACAGCTGTAAGGCATGGTTCCCTTCAGGCACCATCCAATTTTACAAAGCCTTAACCAAATTAAAAAGAAAACACAGCCTACACTAAATATGTACTGGTGGAAAACTCAAAATGAATATCAAATTCAGAGCTGCTCTACAAGCAAGAGTTTCCTGAAAAGCTGGTAAAACACACCTGTCCGAAGGCCCAGAATAAAAACTAGTCATGAGCAAAGAGGTTTAAAAAATGGCAATAGATCTTCATAGCTTCAAAATTAATTCACCTTTCAAAATTTCTGACTTGCATCCACCAACCTAAGCAAAAACTTATACAGAAACAATAGCTTAAGATTGCAGAGATATCAAACTGAAAATCAGCACAGACATACAAAGTGCTGCTTGGCACAGGAGAGCTAAGATGAAATCTCCATCATGCGGACTACCCAGAAACAAAGAGGTACAAAAAACTGTACACATATCAGAGCAATATTTTCATTAACATTTTCAAGAATACTTGTGAAGGAACAAGACGTGAGAGATAAAATATTTTTCTTTTTTTCTTTTCTTTTTTTTTTTTTTTTGCATTAACCATCAATGTGAGTAGTCAGTATAAAAAGATTGACACTATTTCAGTAACACAAAGTTGGGACAGCAAAGCACCCTAGAGAGCTCTAAACACGCATCTGTGCAGACATTCCTCTGCCTTGTTTGATGTACAAATAAAAATAAACTTTTTGTCACAGTACATGGCTCTGACTAACCTTTCTCTCCTTTAAATGCACTTGGGCTCTCCTATTCCATAAGCTTATTATACTTGACATGCTTTGCTGCTGTTACTGTTTTAAGCATTTCCTGGATTGATTAAAGATGGAATGAATGAAAAGGTAGATTTCCAACATGTTCTTTGAACTTTGCAGAAAAGTCATCAAAAAAAAAGGAACAAAGTGTGATTTCTCTGCCAAAGACCTAAAGCGTGTTGCTTGTAGTAACTGGACAAGACAAAGAGAATTTATGCTATACTAGGCTATGCTTCATCAATAAAAGAAAATACCTTTCAAGACAGCTCTGCATAAGCTCTTTCTCATAAATTTTCAACAAAGCCATTAAGAAACCTTAAGGACTTCAATATAGTCTTGTATTTCAGACTAAAGAAGTTTCTGTAAGAATGATTCAGCAGTAATGTCACTTTAAAGTGATGTTAAGGCTATTTCACTGTTCTAAATAAAGAAATACAGTCCTTTTTCTGTTGTTTTTTCTTAATTATTTATCTTGTAAAAACTAGGACAGCCAGCCTGTGGGGACATTGGTGCTCACATGTCCTCTTTCAGGCTGTATTGACTGCTTTTTACCAAATGCAGCTAACACATCCCACAAGATCTTTCAGGTCAGAAACACAGCCATGTGTGAACCTGCTACAACAGTGCATCCTCATGAGCGTTTACAGACCAGTGCACACAGCAAGCTCAACAGAAGCTTCCAAAATATTTCTAACACATCAGATTTATGGGGGATGGGTATAGAAGGTCAGCCTGTTTCTCAACTTCCATCTGCAATTTATCAGCCACAATGAGTAATGCTGCCATAACTGCCAATTCCATTTCTTATGACTTGATCCTTACAGGGATCAAAAGGCCTTAAGTGAACTGCTTTTGCTAAAATAGTGAAATACTACCTAAGGCAAGGCAGTATTTCTGCATTTCTGACAAGGCTACAGCTGCTCAGAAATTTTAGTTAAGTCTAACATAGTCTTACTCTTCTGATTAGCCTAGTAATCTTTTCCATGTACACAAATATGAAGTGTAAGTACCGTGACTCGCATTTGTTTGGATCGTTACTTTAAGCTTGCTAAGCCAGATTTTAGGAGCTGTGCATTTTCTAAATCAAGTTGCAAATAAAAATCTCAACCCAGATCATACCTTATGTATAAATTCAGCAGCCAAATTCATCAGACCAGATGTGACTAGCTAAACCAAAATTAAAGTTTTGTCTAACTGGCACATACACACACCCTAATCCAAATGTTTGTTTTAATACATTTCCTCTCCCTCCGTAAAAAAAAAAAAAAAAAAAAAAAAAAAAAAAAAAAAAAAAAAAAAAAATTTGTGTTTTAAAAAATTTCTCCCCCCCCCCGAAAAAAAAAAAAAAAAAAAAAAAAAGAAAAAGAAAAAGAAAAAAAAACCAAAAAACACCACAAAAACCAAAACCCAAACAAAAACAACGAACCACAAAAACAGTCAAGGGCTTTGATTCACATCCTGGAAGTCTGTCTCTTGTCTGACTTGCGCTGTTTTTATTCCACCAGCTTAATAAGTCTGCTTTTTCATTTTTTCCACAAATTCTCCTGTTGATTTGCTATAGTCTCACAGTTTCACCATCTGAAAGGCACCACACTCCCCATTCCTTCAAAATTGCTCTCCTTTTTAGCCTTTCTCCCATCCCATAACAGGGCAGCTGGTTCCTCCCTACCTTTTCACATTCTTTCTTGGTCTCAAATTGACAGCAAAACAGGGAGCCCTTTTACCTTAATTTCTGTTTTTAATGACAGCTGATTATCATGCATTGTTACTCTAGGGTCACCTTGTATGAATTAGCTTTACTGAAGGAGATACTGCTTTGTTGCAAAATACAAGATGTAAGTCCAGAATCCCTTCCTTGAGAAACTGAAGATTAAAGAGGGATTGTATGATGGCAATACAGTCCCCAAAAAAGCCTGATTCCAGAAAAATCTGAGTTCTGCAATAGTTCACTTATACCAACAAAAGAGAAAACTGCCTAAAAGACTTTTCAGACATCCCTTTAGGAAAGTATTAGAGCTATGAGAGAATGCGTATCTCCAATAAACCTCAACATGGACCAGCACTAGACCAAATGCTGCCTGTGCCACATGTTTATGATTGATTTAGAGTTAAGTACAGTAGCTACTGATGAAATCCATAGGTGACAGCAGGCTGGAAAGTGTATGTGAAACAAAACATTCCAACAAACAATAAGATGAACCCATTCAAACACAGTTACTTCAAAGTACAGATAGATGCAGAGCCAGGAAGGTAAATAAAAAGAAATAAAACATGCGCAGGAGTAATGGCATCCCACAGAATAGTAACTTGGAGAGGAGGGAAACTAGGTGTCATCATCTGCAACTAACTCAACCTTAGCCTCTGAGTTGTGTCAAACATTGAAGACATCAATGAGCTATTTTAATATAGAAACAGGAAAGAGCAAACAAACCAACCAAAAATAAGCAAAACAAAAAAAACCCAACAGAGTGAGCTGTCAGCCTCACTAATTATTTTGTCCCCTTCCATTTTTAAACAGAAAAACATGCAGCCAAAATATTTACTTTGGGAAGAAGAAAGGTAGGTAGGAGTAAAGCACACACTAGTG
>NW_009938929.1:17934-22082 GCF_000696875.1 Nestor notabilis | reverse complement strand
AGACATGAAAAAATAGAAATAGAAGGTTAAGATACTTCTCTCTGAAGACTGTTGAAAATAAATCACTTCACTCTTATCAATAACAGAGTCAAGTCTGGTTAGGGGAAGAGCATGTACCATTGTCCTGGCAGAGAATTACACTGCCTAAGGAAACAAAAGTGTCTGGGGTTAAGGGAAAATTTAAGTGCAACTCAAACCTCAGATTTTGGCCATTTCACTTATTAAATAAAAAAAACCCAAAAACCAAACATTAAACACTGCTACTGGAACAGAAACATCAGGGCTGAGAGAATGAAGGATCATCTTGAAGAAGCTATTGAGGAATTTCTTGTGCTTTTGTTTTCACACATTTATTAATACTCATTTCCTGTGTACTACTATGACCGGAGTCTTACTGGGCAGCATCACATCGTGTACAAACTTCTTTTTGTATTAAAAAAATCTCAAATATTACAGGAAGTTCGGGGTTTTTTACTACAACACTTACTATGAAAGATGGACTTAAATTTCAACACAAAAGTAACTTAAAATTACACCCATGGCACCTGAAGGTAAAAAGAAATACAGTTATTGATGGCATAATTAGAAGCATTTTGTTTCCACGATTTCTTGCACAGATATGATCATTAATTCATATACAAATGTTACCAGGTATAGTTTTTCTGGCATTTACCCTTTGTTAGTTGCTGTTTGGTTTGGGGTTTTTTTGCTTGGGGTTTTTGTTTGTTTATGCATTTCCCCTTGATCAGCATTTTCCTGAATAGTTGCTTCTAAATTATTCAGCATAATAAGACAGACTCCCCACTGATAATATGGTTGGAAATCAGGACTTTAATCAGCTATTAATATTGTAAGGCAGATTTAAAGGGCTTTTGAAATTGGAGTCGAAACAATAATAGGTTTAAATGATTAAAAGGGATTAAGGCAGCCAGGAAAGTTCAAAGCCTATTAATCACCAGACTGCAGAAAACTATGATCATTTAATAGGGTCAGCCCTATCACTCGGGACTTAAGCATATAGTTGTGGTCCTGTCAAAACAGTTTTCTTACCCATAAATTAGTGAGCTAAAAATTTAAGACATGTAAACACTTCCAGTATACAGCTGAAATGTTGGGTTTTTTCAGTAATAATTTTTGACGTGACTGCAAACACCTTTTAAAAAGCTGTACATACACTGTACTTTTGTTTAAAAAAAAAAATATTCTGAATTTATATGCATTACCCTGGTAGAAATAGACTTTACCAACCTTTAGCAACTCCATCACGGAATAAAATAGTAATTCGCCTTGTGCATAACTACAGGCAGTTATGCTTATAGGCTGAGCTCTTTAGCTATTCTTTTCATATTATTCCTTTGAGCCTTCAATATTTAAACAGTTTCTTTAGTCATACCAGTCACTTTGCATTGTTTCTGCTCTAAAGTCATAACCTTACCTTTATATACCGATTTTCTTTAACCATAAACGTACGTTTGTAGTTGAATTTTGATTACAAACACGCTTTAACAATCTTGCCTTAAAGTTTCATTTACATAAAAGATTTAAAAAAAAAATTAAAAAACGTACATAATTTGAACAGTAATAAACAGAAGGGTTCCTGTTCTCTTCCTAGTTATCCATGTTTACTTTTTATTATCACTTTAAAATTTATTGTTCTGCACAGACCTGTCAGCACCAGTCCTGAAAATCCCCAAATACCTCACTGCCTGGATAAGGAGCTCTGCTTTGCAAAGGAAATTGTAACAAAGTATCATTCGGCAAAGGCAAAGTAGCATAGCTGCGGACATGACCCTGAGATTCTCTTGCCTGTATCTACAGATTATTTTATTAATTTCTTCTGAATAAATGCTCTCTGTATGCCATAGGTGAATATTATTGCCAGCTCAATTGAGCTTCCGTATGCTTGAAAACGAATCCTTCGTCTCCTCTTCTAAAGAGAAGGCAGACATGTAAAGCAACGTGCTTTAGGTGTCAAGATGGGACCTGACAAAATTCATCCACAGGTCCTGAGGGAGGCAGTTCACAGCAACCCTGCAAAGAAGGACTTGGGGGTGTTGAGTGATGAAAAGCTCGACATGAGTCGGCTTCAGTGTGCGCTTGCAGCCCAGAAAGCCAACCGTATCCTGGGCTGCATCAAAAGAAGCGTGACCAGCAGGTCAAAGGAGGTGATCCTGCCCTCTACTCTGCTCTCATGAGACCTCACTTGGAGTATTGTGTACAGTTCTGGTGCCCTCAACATCAAAAGGACATGGAGCTGTTGGAGAAAGTCCAGAGGAGGGCCACGAGGATGATTAGAGGACTGGAACACCTCCTGTATGAAGACAGGTTGAGAAAGTTGGGGCTGTTCAGCCTGGAAAAGAGAAGGCTGTGTGGAGACCTCAGAGCAGCCTTCCAATATCTGAAGGGGGCCTGTAAGGATGTTGGGGAGAGACTCCTCATTAGGGACTGTAGTGATAGGACAAGGGGTAATGGTTTAAACTTAAACAGGGGAATTTCAGGTCAGACATAAGGAAGAAGTTCTTTACAGTGAGGGTGGTGAGGCACTGGAATGGGTTGCCCAAGGAAGTTGTGAATGCTCCAACCCTGGAGCAGGTTGGACAGAGCCCTGGGCAACATGGTTTAGTGCGAGGTGTCCCTGCCCATGGCAGAGGGGTTGGAACTAGATGATCTTAAGGTCCTTTCCAACCTAAACCATCCTATGATTCTATGATGAAGTTCAATAGGCTCTACTTCTACAATAAAATACACACTAATACTTTGTAGAAACTAATAAAGGCAATAACATTACACCATTGCAAACATAGAACAAGAGTGCTGGGCTCCATCAACTCACAATATATTTCATAACTGAATTACAACTCTGTCCCCATATTAGTTCTGTTCTGTCTCTAAAAAAAATGAAAATTGAATTTCTAAAATACAATTATTTTAATGTCTCTGGAACAAAGAAAGAAATGCCACATCAATAAAAATCAATTAAGACACAGCAAAAGACAATTATTCTCCAGTGAAGAACTCGTAAGCCAAAAAGTCAGACCACAACATTACTTTCAAGCAATAAAAATCCTCCAAAATGAGATACTGTAAGTGCTGAGGCTGTATTGAACCTTTACTGATGTTAAATACTTTGTCTTAAAAATGCTAAGAATTGACCTTTTCATCAATCATAGGGACACAGAGAAAAATACTGCTGTATCATATTTAATGCAAAATGTATTGCATTTAGAAATCATAAGGAAACCAAAACCAAGTCTTACATACCAGCTAAATGTTTTCTTATTTTTAAAAATATAGCTTAAGAGGTATTTAATTTTTCTGTACAACTTTCTGTATGTCATTCTGTTTGTGACAGACTAGGTGAAAGTATCAATTCCATACCATTCCCGCGACCTAAATGAGTCCTCCTGCTGCCTGAAAGTCAGATCTCTTCCATCACCTGTCTACACCCGAGCACTTTGGTTTACAGAAACCTAGATAATTCTGTGAAAGACTAGGTGAACTTAAAAAGTGAGACCCATATTCTTTGTTCTCACTGGAGGTGGGTATCTTTAAGTAAGAGCTTTACCTCAGCCCGCCGCAGTCTAGGGCAAGTCAGGGACTGGGTCAAACTGGCACCATTTTGAGTAGCTGCAGAGTTGCTGCAAGTTGTGCTCAACTGCTTGTTGCTCCTAATAAGCTGCACTTCCAAATACAAAAAAAGATGGGTCCTGCCATTCACCTAATCCAAACTCATATTTCTGGCCATCAACAACTGCTTGAGGACAGGCAAAAAGCCCTGCGGCAACACCACCTCCACCCCCCCCGCACAGTGAGCAAGCCATATGGCTGATCAGATACACACAGAGGAAATATTGGGGATTCCAGTCTCAAGTGCAGTCTTGAAATTTACCCAAACAAGGTTAATGTGCAGGAAATAGGTCTTATCTAGTGAGCCCAATATATAATAGTTTTAAACTTTGGATGAGTAATAATTGGGGACTGGCCTTATCTCAAGTCTTAGAGCAGGCACACTAATACGCTTCTCTAAAGATTTTGCTGGCAATTTTTTTGAAGGCAGCTGAACATTGAGCAGATGTCTCATTGAGCTGTCATCTTTTTTTTTTTTTTGGGTGCTGGTTGGTGAGAAGCTTGACATGAGTAGGCTTCCG
>NW_009938929.1:3855-17865 GCF_000696875.1 Nestor notabilis | reverse complement strand
CCCTCTACTCTGCTCTCGTGAGACCTCACCTGGAGTATTGTGTACAGTTCTGGTGTCCTCAACATCAAAAGGACATGGAGCTGTTGGAGAAAGTCCAGAGGAGGGCCACGAGGATGGTAAGAGGGCTGGAGCACCTCCTGTATGAAGACAGGTTGAGAAAGTTGGGGCTGTTCAGCCTGGAGAAGAGAAGGCTGCGTGGAGACCTCAGAGCAGCCTTCCAGTATCTGAAGGGGGCCTGTAAGGATGTTGGGGAGAGACTCCTCATTAGGGACTGTAGTGATAGGACAAGGGGTAATGGTTTAAACTTAAACAGGGGAATTTCAGGTCAGACATAAGGAAGAAGTTCTTTACAGTGAGGGTGGTGAGGCACTGGAATGGGTTGCCCAAGGAAGTTGTGAATGCTCCAACCCTGGAGCAGGTTGGACAGAGCCCTGGGCAACATGGTTTAGTGCGAGGTGTCCCTGCCCATGGCAGAGGGGTTGGAACTAAGCAATCTTAAGAGCATTTCCAACCCAAACCATCCTATGATTCTAATTGTCAGGAAATCAATGTGCCTTAATTTGCCTTCTCTAAAATCAATATTTAATACTGACTAGAGGAAATAGTAAGCTACAGACAAGTGTTGCAGCTACTGTGAAATTCCAGCCATGCTGAAAGAACTTATCCAAGCCACTAAAGGCATTACCTTTATCGGAAAAAAAGCAGCATAAGGAAAATGGCAGAGCAGGTCTATTTACTGCACTGAAAATTTTAACTTCCTGCTAACAAATTAAGGTGCAAAACCAAGATGGAGATTCAGGGAATAGCTCCTGAGAGATAAACTCCTTGCTTTGCTGCCACTAAAGGCTCAGACATACTGAGAATGCAATTACTGATTCTGGGAAAAACTGTTTCTCCCTTTTGCCTCCAGCCATAGCCACTGTTTTTTATCTTAACCCTTCAACCCCAGTGGTAGCTGCAACATCAAGCCCAGACATCCAAGGATCTGGCAGAGGAGAAAGAGACCAAGGTATCTGGACAGTTCTTGCCAGTTACTGGAAGCTCAGAAGAGCTTCCTGCTTTGGCTGAGTAACAGTTTTGCCCCAGGGCTGATTGTAGAAAAAGGTGTTTCAAGCAGTTCTTATTTTGTGAGTCAGCATAAACTTTAAATTCAGTATCCTCCTATTGCATAAAGTTGCCAGGCTTCTTTTATTAAGTTTTTACTCCAATTTACATATAAAATCTGAAATGTCCTACTTTGAAAACAAGTCAGCTACACCTCAGATGTTCTTGGCTAAAGCAGGCATTTGTAGTTGGTGCTTTCAAAACAATAAGAAGGTAGCAAATACTAAAGCAACTTGCTCATCTTAATTTATTATTTGAATGGCAGAATCTGTTGATAAAACTCTACAGTTTGTCTTAGCTCATACATGCTAGCATGACTCTAGCACAAAAGACGCTAAGGAAAGAAGGAAGGGATTTTGCACAGGCTAACTACTGCAAAAGTGGCAAGATTAACTTTTTTTTCCTCCTGAAGTAAAGGACATAGCTAATTTCCAGCCCACAATCCTCTGAAAGGTGATTTCCAACAACTCTGAGTTTGTGGAACTGAAATCTGAATTAGAAATACTACAGACACTGAAATTGAAACCATACCTATTCAAGATCCATATTCAAGCACTTTACCTAATGTAGACCAACTAACAGATGTATTCTGTTTAGTTGTTGCTTAGTACTGCTGTACGTAACACCACAAGTACAATTCAAAACCAAAATAACTTCAATGAAATACCCTGGAACACAGTCTTGCAAAAATGAAGTTACAGCAATCAGATCTGCGGGAAGGTCTTTGACCTCTTTTCCACACAGCAACTCTACAAAAAAGTTCCTAAGAGATACATGATATTGTGGAACACTTTGCCTCTTCTATTGGAAGGCTTAAGAAGTATAAATATTAGAAACTAAAGGCTCCTTAGTCTTCATGTGATAAGACAAATGGAGAACCACCAGTTTAAAGGAGAACTAAAAAATGAAGATAATTTGTATTTTAAAAATAATTCTTTCAGCTTGTAAAACTACAGAATTTTTTCCAAGTACTATATTTGAGCTGTCCTAAAAGATATACCATTGCTTTATAGTATTTGGCACAGGTTCAAAATAAGACAGGACACGCAGCACAAACATCTACACCAGTGGCTGATGAACTCACAACTGAGTCTCATGCAAATAATTACAGAAAGAACATGCAACACTTCGACTGAAATATTCTATTACCCCATTAAAGAATCAAGGGTTTGTGAAATGAAAGATCTTTGTCCCCAGCTCTGCCTTTAATCTGAACCTATTAGGGAACTGCAGGCTTCATGACATCCTGAAGTCTACAACAGTGACTTGGTCTCCAGTAACTTGGGAGTGTCGATGGTTCTGCCCAGACGAAAATGAAGTAAAATAGCACTCAAACAGCTGGTTTACCCTTCTCCAGCCCTTGACTAAGGGAAAAAACAAGAACACCAGTAATTAAGAGGAAGGCAGGCTGTCTCCACCCTCTCCCTGTGGCTACAGCAGAGACCAGAGGTCCAACACTCCAGCAAGAAACAGGACAAGAAGAGGCAAAGCACAGAGCAGGCCTGGACACGTGACACAGAGCACTGGCACAGTATCAGGGATCTATAGCAGCATAAGCACCTCATAACTTAGGCTACAGTTAACAGCAACACAGTGTTCAGGAATAGCAAGTTGCTAAAAAGAAATGTTAAAAATTAGAATTGAATTTCAAAAGGACAGAATCCCTTTCATCTTGATACATGTAACTTGGAAAGAAAAGCTATCGAGACTGCAAAATTGGCAGGCCCAAATGAAGCAAAATAAACGTAGTAATGAGCACTATAATTTACTTAAATATCTAATTTTTAAAAAACTTCAGTTTGTCAAAAGCTGAATGTATTCCAACCACTTCAAAAACATTCTCATTAAAAAGCCATCTTCCCCTAAGAGAAGACAAGTCAATTTCATCTACAGTAAAAAAAAACCCTGAGAATCTGATAAATAATCATTAATTTTTGACTGGACTTTTCTATTCTTCAATTCACAAGTGATAAAACTGTTTCAGTGTATTACTACAGTAACCAGGAAAAACAACTCTAGCCTTTCCTACGCTGTTGAAAAATCTTGGTTTGGAAAAGCAGGATGGGAATGGAAAATAGTATAAAAATCGCATCTTATTACCCTGTAATTAAGAATGCCAGCAACCATACCCACAACATAAAGCACAGTTTTTACCTACTGTATCCTACACAAAAATCCATCTTGTAATTGTGCAATCAGGAAACTCTAAGATGAAAACTTCTTTGGTACAAACAGTAAGTACCACATTCAAAGAAAAAGTTTTACCATCTAGTTCTAGATTGACTGCAGTTCTTTGCTGAGAAACCCAGCTTATTCCATCAAAGACTGGTGATCAACAAGACTGATCTTCAACAAGGGTCTTTTAATATTATTGCCGAGTTTCACAGAGCTTTTTCACTTAAAGTTCCTTGTTCGCACTGAGGAAGCAAACGGAACCCAGAATTTCATCATTTGCCTTGTAAATTTGCCTTGCTCCCGAAGTTTTGTTAAACAAATTTTACTTGGGAGTGAAGGGAAAATACAGATAAACCATGTGTGTGCATCAGTCTGCCATGTGTCACAAGGTTTTTCTAAAGAAAACAATCCAAGAACTAGACATGTTCTATTGACATGTATTAAATTAGAAAGTTTTAAGAAAAAATGGAAAAATAAAAAGTTGTGATTTGCAGTTTATTACTAGGCAAGCATTTAAGAAAGTGAAAACACACAATAAAAAGAGACAAGAAGGAATCGAGTATTTCCTATTCATTAACATAGAATGGTTTGGGTTGGAAGGGACCTTAAAGATCCCCTAGTCCCAAACCCTCAGCCATGGGCAGGGACGCCTCCCACTAGCCCAGGCTGCTCAAAGCCCTCTCCAACCTGGCCTTGAACACTGCCAGGGATGGGGCAGCCACAGCTTCTCTGGGCAACCTGTGCCAGTGTCTCACCACCCTCACAGTAAGTAACTTCTTCCTAATGTTTAATCTAAATCTACCCTCTTTCAGTTTAAAGCCATTACACCTGATCCTACCCCTATACACTCTTGTAAAGTCCCTCTCCTTTCTTGTAGGCCCCCTTCAGATACTGGAAGGCTGCTCTAAGATCTCCACACAGCCTTCTCTTCTCCAGGCTGAGCAGCCTGAATTTTCTTAGCTTGTCTTTGTATGGGAGGTGCTCTGGGCCCCTTATCATCTCCGTGGCCCTCCTCTGGACCTTACTACAACAGCTCCATGCCCTTCTTATGTTGGAGACACCAGAGCTGGACACAATACTCTACGTGGGGGTCTCACAAGAGCACAGTAGAGGGGGAGAATCACCTCCCTCAACCTGCTGGTTGCTTATATCCTGTTTTACAGGTAAATAACCTATAATCATAGTTCAAGCTCAGTATACCCTGAAAACATCACAGCTCCTCATGCAGAACTCTGTCATTGCACAGATAAATTTTTCAAATAGCCTTTTCCAAATGGAGCTTAACTAAAATCTTTCACTCATTTAAACTACACATTTAACTTAAAGCACTGGGAGAAATTATCAGGCTTGTAGAAAGCTCTAATTATGTTGTCAGGAATGCTACCAAATTTATGGGCATATTAATACTGAGAGGACCTTTTTAAGACAGCAATCATTACTTCAAGTTTTTGCAAGCAAATGCTGAAGATTTTATAATTTACCAGCAGTCAGATGATGCAATTTAGCTCAACAATTTCGACAATGTTCTATGTTCAGACCCTGAGATAAGCTAAATCGAATTCTACAGATATAACACAAAAACACAAGGTAATAATAAAACCCTCAGCTGTTCAGCTTCTCTGCCAAGTGAGTCAATGAAAACAGGTACTTTTAGAAGCAATCTTTCACAAGGACTATTGAAACAGTGGAACATCATATAGCAAGCTATCTCCTAAAAAGAAAACCAGGAGTAAGTTTTCAGAGGCAAGTTTTAAAGGTGTTATTAGGTACTTTCCACACACTCAGCTCTGTACAGACAGATAACACAATCCCCAACTCAAAGCAATAAGAAGCCCCATTAACCTGTCCCAGATGGAGCACAGCAGAGTCAAACTAAACACATTAGTGAAACTGAAAAAACTATAAGGTTGGGGGACTGAGGGGGGTGGGTCGTCCCCCACCTAAATCTAGCAGCAAAGTCTGTATCTGCAGCTTGTGCATTCTTTGATCCTGCAGCCTCCTAGTACAGAACCACTACTTGTCTTGCCCAGTCTTCAAGCTTAAGCCAGCATGTGTTTTGCGGAAGGGCTTATTTTGCATTGAAGCCTTAAGGCTGTGTTGAAACCTGAGGGTGGTGAACAAAGAATCACTTTTGATTGTGTAAAAGCTCTTAGACTCTTGGCCGCGTTATGAGAGTTAACTGCATGAATAGTGTTTTGATTTCTTTTTTTCTTTTTTTGCTATAGAACGTTACAAAGACTTCTGTTAAGATACAAGCAAAGGCAACAAACTGAGAATGTTGAGAACACCACATGGTGGAATGGTTAAAGCCACTGCTACACAGACCAATTTAAATTTAATGTGAGTAAGCAGATGTTTTTTCATTTCAGCTGCTTCTCAAGCCTTTTACTAATTTATAATCTAAATTGCCACAAGAGTGGAAAAAAATATCAAACATGTACATCTGCACTTCCATCACAGCAAGTACTAGAACAGCCTCAAAACAGAAAGTTTAATTTAACAGACGTCAACATTGCTCTATTAGTCAAGTTTGTGCTTAAGTAATCTATCACCCTCCAACAGTACTCTGTGGTGTGGAAAGGCAGAGAATGACCAAGCATCTTGGAATCTCCAGTAATGAAACCACTTTCAGTGCTGCAGACAAGTTGGTAGCACACTGAAGGAGATACGCACCCATACCCATGAAATTACAGATCAAAATGATAGCATTTCTTCCTTTAGTGTGATGATCTGGCCAGAGATGTCAAAAATTAGAAGAAAAGGTTCTTCAGATACATAAACAACAAGCAGAAGCAGAAGGAAAACACTGGCCATTGTTAAATGGGAAAAGGTGTCATCACTATTGAGTCACCAACAGCACTGAAAAAGCACAGATTTTCAACACTTCCTTCATCTCTGTCTTTACCAGCACTGACGGGCTCCAGGTCCTGGGACCAAAAAAAAAAAACCAGGTTCATGCAAACGCAGACCCACCATCAATGAAGGAAGACTTGGTATGTGAACTATTTCAGGAGCTTGACCCCTGCACATCAATAGGCCCTGACAACATCCATCGAAGAGTGTTAAAGAGAGCCGGCTGACATTGTTGCGAGGCCACTCTCCATAATCTTTGAGAAGTCATCTTCCTCCAGAAGACTGGAGGAAGGCAAATACAATCTCTCATCTACAAGAAGAGCTTAAAGCAGGATCCAGGAAACAATAGATCCTTCAGTTTCTGGGAAAGTTATGGAATAAATCCTTCTGGGAGCTATCACAAGTCAAACGAAGCACACAACTGGGAAAAGCCAGCAGGGATTCATCAGGGGCAAACCATGCTTCACTAACTTTCTACAACAAAGTAACCTGCTTGGCTGACATGGGGCAAGCAGTGGACATTGTCTACCAAGGCTTTCAATACAGTTTCCCACAGTCTCCTCCTAGAGAAAATGATGTGTTACAGTCTAGGCTAGTGGTCTGTGTGGCGAGTGGCAACTAGCTGCCTGGACGCACCCAGAGAGCGGTGGCGGATAGCTCCTTTTCCAACTAGCAACCTGTCACTGGTGGGATCCTCAAGGAATCAATCCTGGGCCCAGTGCTGTTCTACATCTTCATAAGTGATCTCAATGACAGGCTCAAACGTACCCTAATGAAGTTTGCCAATGATACCAAACCGAGTGGGGAAGTGGACACTTTGGAAGGCAGAGCTACCCTGCAGGAAGGCCTGAATAGGCTGATAGAACAGACTAATAAGAACCTTATAAAGTTCAACAAGGACAAGCGTAAGATCTTGCACCTGGATAAACACAATCCAAGACTGCAGCACAGGCTGGGACCTACTTGGCTGGGGAGCAGCCCTGTTGAAAGGGACCTGGGAGTCCTGGTAGGCAGCAAGCTCAAGTTCAGTGAACAGCGTGCAGCTGCGGCAAAGGAAGCCGACAGGATGCTGGGTTACATCAACAAGGGCATCACCAGCAGAAATAAGATGTAATTATCCCACCCACAGCTGGTCAGGCCACACTGGAATACTGTGTTCAGTTTTGGTCCCCACTATACAAAAACAACATGACAGGCTGGAGAGGGTCCAGAGAAGGCCCAAAAAGATGATCACAGGACTAGGAAACTGCCATATGAGGAAAGGCTGAGAGAATTGGGTCTGTTCAGCCTTGAGAAAAGAAGGCTCAGAGGAGACCTTATCACCATGTTCCAGTATTTAAAAGGTGGCTACAAATTAAACAGAGGCTCCCTTTTCACGAGTCACATGGAAAAGATGAGGGGTGATGGGCACAAGTTTCTCCTGACGAGATTCTGACTGGACACAAAACGAAAATTTTCACAATGAGAACAATCAGCCATTGGAATAATCTCCCCAGGGAAGTGGTGGAATCCCCAATGTTGGATACTTTTACGATGCAGATGGACTGATGCTGGGCCACCTTGTCTAGACTGTGCTTTTAGCCGAGGAAGGTTGGACTAGATGATCCCTGAGGTCCCTTCCAATCTGGTATTCTATGATATCTCTCTTCATACATTAACCATCACCACCACTCCAAAACACAAACACACTTTGAAGACCCCATGGATTCCCATTTCTTCAAACCTGTTTTTCCAGTGAAGAGTAAAAAGAATAACCCATTTGCTGGTGTACAGATAGTCTGTATTTACAACAGTGTCACAGACCAGGCAGAGAAGAGAACTAAGGAGCGGACGATAGAGGACATGAAAGCTATTAAAACCAACAGATCTTTATTAAGCACCTTTAACGATCTTGGGCAAAGAATGTCACAGACCCTGATTGGGGGGGAGGGGCAAGGAGAGGGGTGAGAAGAAAAGAAAAAAAAAAAAAAAAGAAACAAAACCACACACAAGGAGGAAAAGACTTGCTGCTTTGACAACTGGTTTTGAGTAATAAAATAGCAATTTGTAACCCTGGACAACAATGTTGATCAAATAATCAGTCTGGAGATGACAAATGTAATTGAATCTGGCCCCCAGGCTAGTAAACATCCCTCACTTTATGAGATCATGGCTTTGGTCAAAAGCCCAGAAAATACAGCAAAATAAAGCACAACATCTTTAACCTTGATATCATAAGTAGACATCTATCATAATTCCCCCTGTATCTCCACTGCTTTTTAAGAGCACAGGCTGAAAGATACTCACATGCTTATACAGGTACTGGCAATTACAAATATTTTTCTTGCCTTCCCACTGGCAAGAGTCAGGAATCAGCACTATTGAGTTTCTCGGCACTCTTAAAATGCTGTTGCCATGTTCATCAGAATTTCTTTGCCCACTTTATTAGAGCTTAATATACATAATGTAGATTAAGTTATTCTTAAATGCCTGTCACCAACGTAGTAGGTAAAGAAATCATTCCTGTCAAATGTCACAGGTAGAACCGAGTGCACCAAAAGCTTTCATGAATACCTGTTAGCAAAGTGACTTTCACAGATTAACATAGCTATAGTTAGCTATTCACCCACAAAGCATCAATCCTTTTTCTGTTCTTTCCCCTCCCACCCATAAAGAACTGCTCTTTGAGCAACTATCCATCTCCTAGAAAAATTAAACAAAAATAAATACTGTTAGGTTACAGAGTTAATGCAAATCAGAAGGAGACACACACACCACCACCCAAAACAAAAAAAAGCATTTCTGGTATTTCTTTCACGCAGATACTAAAAAAACAAGGACATCAATGAATTGCATTTACTTCAAGACTGCTCTCCAGCTCTGTGAAAACATTGCTAACACTTTTTCAGATTGTCTACCTGAAGAGAGATACGAAATGATACCCAGAAAACATAACTACCTGAAAAAGGCCAACTGGATGAGATAAATGCCAGACTAGACTGCAGATGTGGTCTGAAAAGCTCAGATGGGCACAGTGAAGTTCTGTTGTGACATAAATTAAGACCACCACTCTTAGGCTTAAAGCTTTCCAAAACATGCCAAGAGAGCAAAGGACTTTGGAGCCCAGATTAAACCGAAATCCACCTTGAAAGAAAGGAGACAGGGCTGTTTTGAATCTGCCAAGGGTAGGACTGCATTATGTATTTATTTTCAGGTTTATTTATAACATGGATTGTAAGCTATTTAAATATTGTTAAGAGGACCACTTGAGACTTCCTACACAATCTTATGCTGTTTCCATTTGTGTTTTCTTACTGGAAGTTAAAAAAAAACAATCTGGTGACAGGACTCATTGTAATAGTCTCTCATTTCATGGACAATATACATTGATTAAGCTTGCAACATCAAGTCCTTTATTCTGGACAAAGGTATTTACTCTTAATACTGGTTAGACAAGAGAGGAGGATAAACTAATGGAAACAGCAAAAAAATTAAACGTATAAAATTCTTATAGGCGTTTACCTGAACTCTTCCCTCATTTTACTAAGCTACCTTCTCAAGTCAGAGCCCAGCTGACCTGATGGCCCCATTAAACATCCTTATCCAGTTTATGAGGTGAGACACAGACTCCAGACTTCCTTGATCACTGCCAGGATACCAAGAGTTGGCACCACATGGCTAGATATGGATGCACATCTTCTTTGACAAGAAAAACCAGTGAGACTAGGCTGTATGATACACAATTCTTCTGTCATACGTTTCCCGCTCCTGAAATATCTATGTTCTTGAACCTCCCTGCAACGTGTGAATAAATAACTTTATTCTAGCAGCTGTTCTACAGCTAGGTTTGCTATTTTATCTCCCTTCACAAGCTGAGGAAGCGTAGGATTTAATTCCCATTTCAGTAGGTACTGCTAAAGGTAGATGGGGTTAGAGTAGAAACATGCTTGTCTGTTTGTTACATGGACTACTATGCATACACTCGCAAACAGGGAGCTAGAAATAAAATAAGGTACATGTGAAGAATGTAGACAAGCTTCTCAGTTTTCAGGTTATTACCAGAGCTATCACGCTATCAGCAGGTCCCAGTGAAACTGTTGCTGGAGGACTTCGTACTGCTTTAATAGTGCAGTACTCCACAAAGGCATTTTGGCAGTAAAGAAATGCTCACAGAGCATATGTTGTTCCAGGAGATAATTTAACTTGTCTGACAGGCCTCAAATTTCAGTACCTAGGACTTCTAATTTTTAAATTAAATTCTGCAGAGCACACCAGGTCCAGTGAAAAGCACAATGTTCTCTTGCAAGATTTCACTGCTGCAATATAGATCCCACCACCTCTTTTCTGACAGCAATGTATAAGGATTAGTTGGACGGGTATTGCTGGGTTGCAGGCAGGGACGTTACTTATGTTCATAGACTGGTTTTCAAGTTATTTCAGTAGAAATTATTTGCCTTACAGTAGAAATGTAAGGTGAATAATTACATCAGAGTAATTTACTTTTTCAGAAATCATGTCTGTATTAAGTGTTCAAAGTTCCAGATATTTTTGAGATTGATACACTCCCTTAAATTCTTGTCTTTTGCCTCCAGCTTACAATATTCAGGTTCTCACTTAAACACACCTTTAGATAAAATTTGAGTGATAAAAAAATCCACTGCAATTAGTGTTATTATTGAAAGCTTCAGAACAGAAGGTTTGAGGCTGACATTACACATTCACAAATTAATTCACCTCTGCTTTATTTGATCATGAGAAATTTATTCTTGATCCAGTATTCCCATTAATAACTAAATGAATAACCAGAGGAAAAAAAAAATACTAACACTTTAAAAATTAAGCAAAGAATTTTGAGCACTCTGAAAGATGAAATCAACTTGATGATCACTTGCAAACAAGAGAAACAAACAACTGGAAGAAAGTGAGCTCATGCAGAAGGATTTAAAAGAGAAGCTATATTTTCTACCTCTTGAAAAGGCACATCTCTCTGCTGATCAGAGAATGAGTAAGCTTAATACCAACAGCAATACAAAAACAGCAATTCAGCAATATGGTTATATGGATGGTGGCATAACAACTAGGCTTAAGCAAGATAACAGACCACATGCTAAGAAGTGGTCCTGTACTTCACTGATAAATTGGAATATTAAAAAAAACAGAAAAAGAAAGAAGGTATATTTGCTCAGCTTTTCTCGGTGCATTACAGAAACAGCTTATTGCCCCCAAAGTCTCCACTGAAGAAAGAAAAGAGCACTGTAATAGTACATCGAAAGTAGCACACAAATACTCATACAAGTGCCACATACATCTTACTGACATTGATGATTGCTTCCAATTAAAAGCTAGGAAAGATAGCATGAAGAGACTAGAATAAATAATTGATACAAAACACTAAATACCAAAAAACCATGAAAACACTCAATTTTTTTCACTGACACCACTACCACAGCTTCATATAGCTAGAACAATCACAGGCTGATAAAATGTTGGCTTCTTTCAGCGTTAGGCCAGAATCCCACAAAGATGAGCACAAACTTAGCATTACACAAGCAGGGAGTTCTCCAATTATTTAAAGGCATCATTCTGGAAACAAAACTGATACTAAAAGAAAAAAAGTAAAATAAAAAAAAAACAAACAAAATCAAGACTTACTTGTCAAGGAAGTCCTTGTCTACAACTGCACAGATATCGAGCAGAGGATTTCCCATTCCAAACAGGACATTTTCACTGCAAAAGAATAAATCATTTAAATTTAACTTAGCATTAGTTTATTGTTCTAGTATAGAATGCTGAAGACATTTTTATATTAGAGAGAAAAGTTTTTCTTGAATACAGCTAAGGAACAAAAAGATACACGTTTTGCCCACCACTACAGTCTCATGAAGACCGTGCATATAGACAAGAGAGTCAATTTTGAGTGAAGTATCATCCCATAATGATCTTATTTGATCAATATACAGACTGCAAGCAGTCAAGAATATATAAAAGTATATACTCTATTAAGCTGTCATTCACTCAAATAGAGAAGTAGAGCTGCATGCCATGTTCTGTAGTTTTAAAGGATTGCATTCAGGTTGTAATACCAAATTTTAGACAGGGGGAGCATCAGACCAGATTATAAGAATTTCACTGAACAGATTTAGTTTCTGGGTTTACTCTGCTACTGACCAATAATTAACTTAAAACAGCTTTACATTGTTAAGAGACTACGGATTCTACATTGTCAGCCATCTTAAACAGCACAGCCATCTACCAGTAAGGATGTATGTACTTCTTCCAATCCATTTTAAATTCATTACCATGACTCTGGTCACACAAAAACAAGACATCAGGGATACAGTAAGCAGCTGGAAGAGCTGGCTTTATTTGGGTTTTTTTTAAGATTCATTCAGAAACCATGTGTTACATTTTTCTGAATAGCATGTACTTGGGTGATAATGCAGTAATACCAAAGGATTAGATACGTGGCCTAGTGTCAAGTAGAAGTGAATGCAGCTGTTCTTGAAGGCTGCTTAAAATTTCATCCAAACCCATCACATTCCTCATTAAGCTAACACCTGCTGCCTCCAACTGGCAAGGCAAGGCCTTTCTCTAGCCACTGAAGGTAGCTTCAACTAGGACCACCTCCCTCTTTACTATGTCTCTATCATAGTATTTGCAGAGAAAGCATATTCCCTGTCTCTCCATCCCCCAAGTAGTACTACTGTAGCACTGCAGCTGGATGCAAAGTTTACTTGCCGTTTATCCAAAGCTGCATAACAGTGTCAGCTGAATCGCAAAGAAAGTGAGTTTTCAGTTGTTCTGGCCCATGTTGAGTAAGATAGATGATTTAGAGATAAAAGAATATAAAACAACCAGAAAGAGGATGATATGGAACAACCTCATGAATTGTGCCAGAGGCTGGAAACTCATTCACTTATTTCCTCTCAACTGCTATGAGAAGCCCTTTGCTGACAAATATTTGTCAAATTTGAAGCTACTTGCCGGAAGTGCACAGTCAAACTTCCTCTTTAGAATGCCACACTAGCTTCCATTAAATGCTGGATTCTGAAGTCCAGAGAAGTGGAAAATATGATTAATAACCTTGATACTGAGAAACAGAAAACCATGCTTTAAGCATCCTTTTTTTCTTTGTTGTTGTAGCTTTAAAGACAGGCCTTTACAGCCCATTTCACTGTAAGTAAAATGGGGGAGACACTACTTTGTAAAGACAGAGCCAGAAATCCCGCTCACTCCCAAATGACACATGTAACATCTGCTTAGTGAAAACCCTTAAGATTCACTAAATACTTTTGTCAGTGTGAAAAGGAATATTGGTTTTTCTAAATTGCATAACCGTAAGTTATATCTAGCTAGAAGAGGGACACAGATGACAGTTAAGACAACACAAGGATAGAGGTATCACACTTGGAACCCCAAAACAGGACATTCTGTCAATTTTAAAAACTAAGTATTGCATCAGTAGTGCTGCAGGACAATGAATGAACAAGTCAGAATTCTAAGTGCTTAATGCACTTTATGCTCCTGTACTTGATGTTTAGCTGATTCTCACATCCTGTGAAACCCTACACATCAATAATTTCATACCTACAGTTAAGAAAGAAAAAAATCCTTATCATGGATTCTTCTATATAAGACAAGTATCATCACTTAAGTGTATGGTATGCCAGCAAACAGCAGCTGTACTTCAAAACCTCTCTGAAGTACAGCTGACTTGTTGAGGTCACTACCTATGAATAGGTTACCTTGTTCAATGGAAAAGCAAAATAGAAACTACTAAGCATTTACCAAGCTGCAGGCTGCAGAACATACTGGTCAATATACCTGAAGCAGCACCAGAGCAACTTTGTACTGGTTTAACACCCGTTAGTACTATCAAGCCAGCAATATGCATTCACA
>NW_009938929.1:0-3824 GCF_000696875.1 Nestor notabilis | reverse complement strand
TCACACGCCCCTTTATGTCGGCAGGACCTACCACTTCCACTGCCATTTATTCCAGGCAGCTCTTTACATCACATACAGTAAGTCCTGTTCCATCCTCAAGCCTTCCTTCTCTCAAGGTATCTTACAATCATACCTGGCCAATTATTCCACAGGCTGTGTAGTAGGGTGCCATCTGGGATGTAAAGTTTTAAAAGCCAAGGTAGCTATCACTCAGCTAGTAAATGTATGTTCACAAACATTGTCCTGACACTTCTGGGCAAACGTGCCCCAGCTTCAGCATAGTTGTTTCTCACAACCAAATGTAGGATAGCAGAACTTGACAGCTTTTCAGATACATAAAACTTTGAGTACATTAACTGTTTGATTTCTACCAAGAGGCACGCAACTTGACACAACTTATTTTTGCAAATACCTAAATACACAAGGTAACACATACTAATAGCTAGCCTTCTGTTTTCAATTAACATGTATTTCTACATTTTCAGTCGTTACAGCTAGATGTTTGAAATAACTAAGCCCCAGAGTACTGGTACTTCCATGCTTAAAACAAGGTATTGACGTTACATTGGCAAAAAGAATAAAAATCCATACATTCCATTTGTACTGGAGGCTGTAGTTGTTTCATTCCCTAACTGACAGTGCATTTGGTAAAAGCATCCTTCTGGGCAAAATGGGAAGAGTCTAAACAATCTCTTTCCTAGTCACATATTTTTAAAAAGCAACAAGTTTAAGCAGACATTTAAGATCACCACTGTGATCAGCATTTTCTAACACGAGCTTTGTGAACCACAATCTGGAAAGTCCCGTGTTTCTACTGTTAAAGAGAAAGACTTTGCTATGTAAATCCTTAGCACGTTCAATCTGATTAACCCAACACTGGCTACATTTCAGCACAGTGCAAATCACCCTTCCTTTCTCGAGGGGCTACAAAGTACCTGCACTGTTACACTCCTGCGGGTTGTTTGGGGTTTTTTTTGTGGCACAACATGAGTTATAGCAGTTACTTGGCTACAGTTTGCTCCTCTGTAAAAATAATTCTAAAAAAATAAATATCACGTATTCCATAAATCTGTATATCATAAAAGCATAACATTCAGCATAATATTTAGGATCCAGGAGAACGCTGAATTTACAAGTCTCCAGAGCAAGAAACTGAGATATTAACTGTTTCATTCTCATCAAGTTTAACACTTTCAGCAGTACACGTGAACCTTTGCTGTTCAGTCACACTGGACACCTGCACTGATTAAAACATGATGGATGATTTCCAGCCAACTAGATGCAAAGCACAGTGAGGAAGCAGCAAGTTTCCCGAAATGTGAGATTTCACAATTCATAGGTTATTTGGAAGATACAGCACTGCACCAGATACAGAACAAACACTCATATACTCCACAGCCTCACTGACTCCCTCCAGTCCCTTCTCTTGCACAGGAGTACTGGTATCTAATCGTCTGAGAAGGGTGTTCTTGCTTAACTCGACTAACCTATTGCAAAAGAGTATTTGGCTCAGCTCTTCAAGAAACAATTGACATCTCCACCTGCACAAATCAAGGGCATTAATTGACTACACACAGTTAGTATGTGTGTGTGAGTATATATACATATATGTGTATACATATACACACACACACACATATATATATATATAAAAACTGTATATATACTTTTTAAACTCCAAACTAAGAACAAGATATTCATACGAATCTTAGACTTGTTTGGACACAGAAATACACTATCCATCTAGCAGGCAAAACTACAGCAACAACGGTAACTTACAGAAAGCTCAGATGCATGCTGCATTCGCATTTTCAACTTGACAACAAGTAATACATTTCACGAATTCGTCATTTAACTCAGGACTAGATGAAGAGTAAGTTGTTATTAGTTCAAGCGATGTAACTCATTAAATATAAATCAATCTTTACCTGCTAATTGTGGCATTCTGTTTGGAGATCACCAAGATGACTGATTTTTCACAAATAACCAAAAAAGCCAAACCACACCAAACACCACCACCACACACACATCAGCTACCCTTCAATCATTTTCAAGAAGTCAACAAATTAACCATAACTGAACAATCTGGAAAGCCATGTCCAGTATCAAGGTTATACATTACTAATGCTCAACCATTGCAAGCATTTTTAAAAACGGTCCTGTGTCACTTTGGCTGCTGAACATTAGCAGTGCTGTATCTAACTATCACACAATATTGTTATCTTCCCATGGTGCTGAGCACTTCAGTGGAAGAGCAACATCAAAATATCAGTGAAAGCATATTATTAGTTACTGGCACGGAGACAGAGGAGTATTTTGAGCCTTTGGATACTGGCATGTCTTGCTTTAAAAAAAAAAAAAAAAAAAAAAAAAGTCCCATTATTTCTAAAAAACATTTCATTTCTTTCTTGTTGATTGCTGCAAAGATTTTCTTATCTGCATAACTGTAACTAATAGTAAAGGAAGCCAAGTTGAAAAATTCACTTTTTATTGCCCTGCAGCAGCCTTCCACTGTTGTGCAGCTGTAATGTACTCTTAATATTAACTTCTTATGTGAAGACATTCTACAGTCAAGCAGCCTTAATAAAACACGACTGGGACATTCGGATGTCCTAACTGCATGACAGCCTGCTGTTGCTTAGTCATACATTTACAAATATAAGACGTAATTTTGTAATACCGAAAATGTTAGTATTTCTATAGGGTTTAATTATGCCCTTAGAAGTAAGGCCAAACAAGGCGCATCCTAAGCCTGTTCTCAATATATCTCTTTCTGTCAGAAAAGACATTGTTAAACCCCATATAACACAAGACTTGAGTTTATCAAAAAAATTTATACATGTAGTTAACAGCAATAGCATCAGATTAGTAGCATTTGAATAGCTATAAGCTCTTGACTAAAGACATCTTTCTCTCGCTCTACTTACCTTTGCAACATAAATAAGTAAGATGACATTTACTGTTAACCATAACTTGCCTGACACTAAAAGTATCTCCGAACTATTACTCCATAACTCCAGAGTTCAGACAACTTCCCCTGCATCACTCATCAGCAAATCACTTTAGCATACAGACCTTAAACATACAAGTCTCCTGTTTCCCTACTTAGGTCTTAAGTAAAGGCAATATTTGACTAAGGAGTTACAGGCTTACATACTGACTTCGAGGAGTACCTTCAGTGAACATTTCATTCATTATGAAACCTGCATAGTCTTCTAGAGTGACACATTCACAGATTCCAACTCAGAAGCCAAGCCTAAAAGCCTTGGCCTTATGTAAGCCAGTCTGCTGCAGGGAAAAAAACTACTCCACCACTACCCAGCTCCTTATGCAGCTGCGCTGACTCTGAAAGCTCCAGCAGCCAAAAACTAATGCAATTTCAAAGAGTTACCATCTGCACTCCTCGGTCAGAAACAGTGTGAAATCTGATACGTTGAGTTTTGAGGGTGGAGAGACGAGGTGGGAGAGTCGTCGTGAACGACCATTGAACTTGGAGTCCGTAATTTTAGGTACTTCCATAGCAACTGAAGGACTGATCAAAATAACCACGTGATGAAGGTTACTAGTTCACAATACCACCCCATCTTAAGACGAAGAGTTTTCGGAAGCCAAACTGGTCATCATAATTCCTCTCACTGAATGTTAAGTCAAGGGCTTGTCATTCTTCAGTTATCGCTGACAGCCTGGCACCACCGCAGTTCCAACAGACTGTTAAGAGCCTGGCCTGCTCCTAGTTATTTGGGATTCATTTAAAACCAGGTTCCAGTCACGGCACGCTACAGCGATGCTACAGTGTTCACACACGGCTGCCGGGGTCCCACGAC
>NW_009938928.1:10532-33223 GCF_000696875.1 Nestor notabilis | reverse complement strand
GGCTCGGGCTGCGGAACTGACCCCGGGACCATTCCTAAATCCAGGCACAGATACTGTAATGGTGGCCTGGGTACAGCGCGGCTGCAGCTTGTCTCCAGCAGCTGCTGTGCCATGATCCAGAGTCGTGCTCTGAGGATCCAGGACATCTTCTGTCTGGTTGCCTGATCTCTCAAGACCTCATTAAACTTCACAGCCTGGGATAATTCTTCCCCTTCCCCCTGTGTTTGTGGGTTGGTTTTCTCCCTCTTGTTGAGCTGTGGGGTTTAACCTGGAAGGGGTTTGACTTGCAGCGTCACAGGCAGTGACTCCAGACTGCAGCTTGGAGCTGCTCAGATACATCACCAAGTCCAGAGGGACTGAGGGTTCCCCCTGGTTTAACCCAGAGTGACTCGAGCTCAGCTCCTGCAGCAACACAGCAGCCACTGTGTTGCTGATCCCCTGCCCTGGCCAGGCGTCCACTCCATCCCCGGCGCTGGAGCCATCCCAGCTCCCACAGCATCTCTGGGGATCAACAGGAGAAGAGTCTGGGGAGAAGGGGCAGGAATTCAGGTCTCCAACCCTCTGTCCAAGTGAATGTAAAAGCAGGCAAGTGGCTGTACCCTGGCGAAGCGGCAGAGGTCAGGAGCACAGTTATTTTTAGTAATAATTTTGGAATGGAAAATGTCTTTCAGCTTAATGAGCTTGTTTCTTATATCCTTTTAAAGCGCTGCCTTTAAACCAGCTGGTGAAATGATGCTGAGCTTGTTCTTTGTTTTTGAGGATGCTCTTAGGTTGAGGGAAGGGCTTGGTTTATGGTTTTCTCTCGTTGCTTTAGCAATGCTGCTGTTTGCTTCAACCTCACAGGGTCTGGCTGGGAGAGGGAAGTGAGCGCATGAGTTCTGCTGCTGTTTTCCAGAGCTGTTCCCCATGTGGACTCGCTGCATGCAAAGGTTTTGATCCACTTTTGAGCACTCTGAAGTTACATTGTTTTGCCTCTCTTAAAAAAAATGCAGCATTTAATTGAAAAATGTTGTAGAAAACACTGTTTATTTCTTGTGTCTCAGCTTTTGAGGTTGTTTGAAGCAGCAGAAAGCTGCATCTCTGAAAAAGAAAAAAAAGGCACAACGAAAGCAGAGCAGAGGAAACACTGGATTGGTTTCCTTGGCTGGGTGGTGTTTTCAATACGAACAGGTACCTCGGGCAAGATGCTGGTGATGCCCAGCAAACATGAAGCTTTATAAGAGGCAGCAGAGCCAAATATATCCCACCAGTAGTGAAACAGAAATCCCCAAACCCCTCCAGCCAGCACCCACCTGCAGGCTCGGAGAAGACTGAGCAGGTTTGGGTCTTGGAGGCCACCAGAGCCTCTGGGCTTTCCAGGAGGAGGGTGGTGAGCCCTGGTGATGTGGGGGCATGTTGGAGTGTGGAAAGCATCGTCATCACTTTGCTTTGGAGATTCTGCATCTGCTGCGGAATGGCAAGGAGCAAAAGGGATGAAGGCGGGAAAGGATCAGAGTGTGCTAAGAAGAACGGGAGAGCCAAGGCGAAAAAGTGCATCTTCTGTTCATCCTCAAGGACTGGGCTGAGTGTTGGTGCTGGGCTCCCTGTGCCCAGGGGCTCCAGATGCTGGGTCTGTCCCCCAGAGAAAACCCCATTCCGTCCAGTTTTGGTGGGAGTGAATTATCCTTCCCCATGAGAAGAGCCAAACCCCAGCCAGTCATCACGCTATTGTTCCTGGATGGATGGATGGATTTTCATCTCAGAAACAAGCACATATCTGTATTAATAGTAAGTGATAATTAGGAGCCGTTGTTGCCTCCATGTCTCTCCCAGCAAACAAATGAGCCTGTAATGCTGCTACCCACGGGGGCTCTTGGTGGAAAATCCTGTCCCTCTGGGCCTCTTCCTGCCCTTGTTAACATTTCTCTGGCACAAAAGCCGGTGCTGAGCATGGCCCTGCAGTGGCCGGTGTGGGGGACCCGCTGCCAGCGCCCGCGTGGCATCTGTGACCAGGCGTTAAAAGCAGAGTGAGCACTTGACAGGCTTCTCCTTTTAACACCTGATTAGTCTGCAGGTCACAGAATTGGGTTTCCCTGCAGCAGCCGAGGCTTAGGAAGGAAAGAACTTTTGCTGTAGGACTGGGATTCTGGGGGCTCACAGCACAGTGACAGTGCTCATCATGAGGCTCCTGATGCAGTGGTGGGAGTTGAGGATGCTGCGGTGGTTTCTCGGCATCTCCAAGCCCTCTCCAGGGCCTCAGGAGCAGCTTATTCTTCTCCAGCAGCTGGAACATTCATTGCTCAACTGCACCAGGCACTGGTTGGTTTGGTCAGCTTGTTTAGCCATCAGATGCTGCACCACGAGCAAAAGCAAGGAGTCCAGTGTTGATGTGTGCACCGGCAGAGGATGGGTCTGGCATGTTTGCACATCAGCCCTTGGACCTGGGCAGCTGGGGTTCATCTGCAATCCATGGGATGACACGATTTGGTTCTTAAAGAGAGAAGTGGTCTTGACACATGGGGCTTCGTCTCTTGCTGTGCCATGGCCTGGGGAAATGCAGATGGGTTGGAGAAGCTCGAGATGAAAAACGACAGCAACCAGCCTGAGGCAAGCACAGGCCAAATCAAGCAGAATAACACTCTTCATCAGGTGCCATGGAAAACAGGCTTCTGTCCTTGGCTCGGCTGAAGCATAGCTGGAGGAGGTGGGGCTGCCTCGCGCAGCTCTTGGACTACAACAGCTTTTTTTCTCCTCAAGTGGATTGCAAGGTCTAAATGCTTCCCTTGCGTTAAGAAAATCAGAGTAGAAACCCTTGCAACCACACGAGTCTCCTTGAGCAACGTTAAAAGCATTGGCAGAGCTGGGAGCACAGGAGAGCATGGGGAAGCTCATCCCTGAAGGCACGGTGTGGGGACGGGGTGCCAACAGCCTGGGATGGCTTTGCCTCTCAGGAGAGAGTTTTTGGGTTGCAGCAAGCCATAGGTCTGGCTCACCTGCTGCACTGAAGGTGAATAGATCCACAGTGTTGATCCAGTGCTGTGCCACCCTCATGACCAGGAAAATCTTGGAACAGCATCGTCCTAAGAGCAGATCTCACCTAACTCCTGCAGCCTGAGTGGTGAGGTAGGAGGACAAGGACATGGGCTCCTCTCCATGGCTTCCTGCATGCAGCCCGGGCAAGCTCCATAGTTTGTCCATACGAACCCATCTGCTGAGGCAGTACTTGAGTGTGATGGGAGACAGGAGGGTCACACTGGCCTTGCAGGCCTCTTGCCAGCCTGTCCCTCCTGTTGTGTGTTCTCCAGCCCTTTACCTCGTTATCACCATTCTACTGCAATGAGAGCAGGAGAGCCAGATGAGGTTTGGAGAGGTCCTTGTAGGTCACACTGTCAAGTGCCTTGTTATCACAGGCACTCTGCAGTTAATCCTCTTCCTGAGCTCCTCTTGAGCAGAAGCTGGATGTCTCCTTGCCCACCCAGCCAAGCAGAAGGGCTCAGTCACAGCAGGATGTGGATGAGGAGCAAGAGACGGGAGCTGGCAGCAGAACCCGCTCCCTGCACTGCCACTCTGTGCCCTGTCCTTGCTAACCCTGCGAGGGGTCCGTGTCACACAGGAGGGAGAAGCACCTTGTATAATACACAGACAAGGTACAGTGATTGTGCCACAGGGGAGAATTTGGGTTGGAGGAGCCAGTGGCAGAACCCCGCTGGATTTTTCTCTTTAGCCTGTGAGTTTACAGCTTCCATGAATGGAAGAGAAAGATCCAGCAGAAGCAACAAGAGCCAACTGAGATAATGATCATTGTTTCTAAACTTTACTGTGTTACAGGGATGGAGCACCATCCATCCCGGCGCACAGGACCTCTGGGAAGCCAAGAAGAACAAGGTATTCCCATTTCAGTATTACCAGAGAAGCTGCTGTGCAGCTGCCACGATTGTAGTTCTCTTTTTTAAAAGATAAATAAAATAAGTAAGGCACAAAGAAAGCAGCTCCCAAACCAAATCCATGGGAAAAATGTATTTGTCATCTCCACCGTGGGTTGACTAATCCCAGTGGGAGTGGGGAGCAGACTCCAGTGATATGATGCTAGGTGTTAATGGTGAGGGCTCTCCTCGCTACTGAAGATGTTCCTTCACACAAACATCCCATATTGCATAATTTAAACTAAAATAAAGCTGATTTGCTTTTGAATACTTGCTCCTTCTTTCCTTCCTCCTCCCCTCCTCCCCTCCTCCTATTTTTTCCTCCATTTCGAGAACCACAGTCCCCATTCTCTTCTGAAATGGTGATGTGTTCCTCAGCATCTCCACCAAGGAGCACCAGCTCAGGGCGTCAGCGGGGAAATCCTGATTGCAGTAAATTGCAGACATCTACCACGGGCTGTGACTGCAAATCCCTGCGGCTTTCGGGTGTGTTGGGCTTTGCCACCCCAGGTCAATCTGAAACAGGGGAGTGCAAACACAAGGTTTGAAATGAATTCAACCTCCGGATGCTGCAGAGGGACTCAGGGAGTGCCCCATCTGGATGAACATGGTGACAGGAAGGTGCCCATCGGAGGGGAGTGCATGTGTGCACCGGTGGCTGCACCCCAAGGCCAGGCACAGAGCTGCTGCAGGACTGAACCTGTTGCTCACATGAAGAGTGAAGCTGTTTCCTCTTCATTCCTTGAGCTTCCCAAAGGGAGAGAAAATCACATCTGCAACTGGTTCAGCATCTAGAGGAGCTGCTGCCTCGCAGGCATCCCTGAAAGCTCCATCCAGCCAGGGCTGGGCAGATGTCCTGCATCGTATCCACACATCCCAGTGCCCAGCTCGCTCACTGGCAGATCTACACGAGGATGTGTCTTTTGGACTAACACCCTTTCCCAGTGGATTGGTCCCAGCGGTGGAGGAGGTTGATCTCACGTGCTGCACCTTTATCCTTGAGCCCTGCTGTGACTGTGATCAGGTCTTTGGCATTTAAGTCATTTTCTAAAAGCCTGTTTGTTGAGGGTTTGCATTTCTCTCAGGCTTTTCTGTTATTTAGTAGGTGTTTTATCTCTCCTACTGTGCCCAGAGGAGCTTTGGTGCATCTGTGCTGTTGAAGAAGGGTTGGCATTAAGCAAGGATTTCTAGCCTTTTGATGACTGAGAAAGCAGGAGTAGAGGTAGGGGGAGAAATTTAAGCAGGATTTTATGCTGGCCTGAAGCAGTGAAGAGCAGAATCTGTTTGAGATGGAGAAAAGCCACGGCATGAACCCAACCTCTGGACAACAGCAGCTCACCTGGCTGGGGCAGAACAATCAGGGATGTTCCATGGTCCCACTGATTCCCTAAAAAGCCTTTAGTGTTACAGACGGCTCTGATTTCCCTGGCACAGTGTCTGTGCCCTGCTGCTTAGCATCACATAACCAGCTTCAAACTCAGCAGAGAGGTGAAGGTGTTAGGTTAGCCCTTTACATTAAGGAATGCTTCCTTCAGTCCTCAATAGGGAGCTGGGAGTTGTCTCTCATGACCAGGAATGGAAACTCCTGTTGCTTGAGCTGTTCTCAGCTAGAATGGGCTGAAAATGTACTGTGGGAAACAGCGGTGTGTGGAAGAGTGTGTGATTTGGGTTATGGACATGATGATTGAGGAGGAGATAGTTACCAATGGAACTGTCTGCAAAAAGCTTCTTCCCAGGTTTAGGGAAGCGTGTGCTGGCTTCAAAGGGACACCATTAATGAGAATTTTATTAGCATCTAATAAGTGTTTTTCATCTCTGCACTGCTCAGACATTTACTCACCACCATGTGACGTGCTCCTGGCTGGATTACTCCTACCACACAGGATCTGGGACAGGTCTCCCCTGTCTGGTTAGAGTTGCCTGGAGGCAAGATGGTGGTTTGCATGGAGCTCCTACTGCAATCCCTGCTCCAGCTCCTGTCCCGCGGTACCACCGTCCTGCTGGTGGCATCCCCACCATTAGCATCACTGCTGGACCAGGAAACTAGATGCATGACATGACATCCATGGAGATATAGCGCTGACAAGATCAGAAGATGGTTGAACTCTGGACTTAGCTTTAAATTGACCCATTTCTCTTTTCTTTAGGATTCCCTTATGCTGTCACCTCACCCGTCCGTTTCCCTCTCCCGCAGTGACTTGCTTTGCTTTTCGTCATTTGTCTTTAACCTTTTTGTTCCAGGACCTCTCCCTCTGCACAGAGGGGAGTTTCCAGGTCTGAGCAGGAGCCTCCCTCGCCATGCCCGAGACCCACTGACCACACTGGTGGGAAGGTTGGGTGGGTGTCTGTGTGATCCCACAGGTCTGAGGATGCTTTGGGTTCATGGTGAAGTAACGCCTGGAGCTCCATGGAGCTCTGTGGCCCAGCTCAGCTGTGGCACCACGGCCGGGAGCCCTGCACTGACCCTGTCCCTTCTCTGTCCCCTTCCAGCTGTCCAGGAGGAGCGGCAGCGGGGCAAGGACCGCAACGAGAACGAGGTGGAGTCGACAAGCAGCGCCAACGAGGACATGCCCGTGGAGAAGATCTTGGAGGCTGAACTCGCGGTGGAGCCAAAGACAGAGACATACATTGAAGCAAACATGGGCTTGACGCCGAGCTCGGTGAGGCACCGCTCCCCTTGGCCCCAGCCCGGGCACGCGGGAGGGAAGGGGTGGCTTGTGGGGCATCAGGATGACATGGCACAAGTACAGCAGCTCAGGTGAACACCAAGCCCTGCCCCTGCGCAAACCCCGGCAGTGGAGCTTCTAGTTTAGTCAACAGCCCCTAGTGCTAGAGGGCAGGAAGGCACCCGGTGCTCGGGGAGCTCAGAGTCCTGTCAAGCCACCAAACAGACCCGTGTGGCTGAAGTGCAGGGAGATAAGAGCTGTAAAATCCGGGTGTGACTCTTCAGATGCAGAATTATAGAGCTGCTGGGCTCCAAGAAGGGAAAAGCTGGAGAACGTTGTTGAGAAGTTTGCTTTCAAGTTCCCGTCCCCTTTACGAGTTTGTATTTTAACTGGGCCTGCTTGAGGCATCTGGGCTCTAACAGGACTTTGTGCACACGAGAGAAATGGAAGAAGAGTGAGTAGCTGTGATGAGGGAAACTGCCCTGGTCCCTTTCCTAAGAGATTCCTGTATCAGCAGGTCATAGCCTGGCTATGAAAAGCCTCCCTGCAAAGCAGCTGCCTCCGAATGTGAGAACCAGCCTATCTGAAACCCTGTTTCTGGGATAAAGCCTATGCAAAGCCCTCATAAGGAGCCCTGTCACAGAGAAAGTACTCGCTGCCCAGGCTAGTACAGCCCTTGGGGGGCACAGGTAGAGCTGGGCTCTGTGAGCTAACCCCGAGAGCAGGGTCATGTACTGAAGTATCCCTCTGCAATTCCTACTGCTCTGTGCTTGGTGTCTCCGGGCTTGGGATGATGAAATGCAGCTATTTCCAGCAAGTCTAGTGAGGAGTCTGCAGTATTTATTTGCTGCTACAATAATACTTTATCTCTTTCTTTATATGAGGCTTGGAGGATTGAGCCAGGAATACCTTCTCTGGCAGGGATTGACAGGAGATCCCAGCGTCAGGCTGCTCGTGTAGGAGTCCAAGCCTTGACTGCCTCAATGGGATGCTCTTTTTAGCCTTTACTTACAAAGACACTGTGGCTGGTTTGCTGGATGAGAGCTTTCAGTGCATAAGGCTTCCTGCTACGGATGGAGCCAATGCCTCAGGGAAGCTCTCCAGAAGCAGATCCAGGGCCATGGTACTCACCTGCATTTGGGAGCGATGCCCTGCAGCTGAGGGTCCCATCACCATGGAGCTGCAAGGGGCTTTTTGGAGGGGACAGCTCTGCAGTGGTTAGTGAGGGGCTCTGGTGCCATCAGGATTGAAAAGGCTCGAGGGGAGTTGCAGCCAGCGTTGTGCTGCCTTGAACACAAACCCCAGAGAGTGAGCTGAAATAAATGGCTTCATCTGGCACTGCGTCTCCTCAGCCTCTTGTAGCAAATTGAAAGCTGGTTCCTGCATAATTCAACACGCATTACTGTGAACAAGGATGTGTGCTGCATCTAAATAGAAGCGGGAGGCTCGCTGAAATGCCCTGTTATTGTCAGGCAGCTTCTGTCGATGAGCAGATGTATGAGATCAGCAGCTCACAGTGACGAGGCCACCGGATGAGGTGAAGGAAGACGGAGGAGCTGCCTTCTGCCAGCCCTCCCCTGGGAGCCTCTGCGAGGGAAAGGCAGGCTGATAGACACGGGGTAAACCTCGAGCTGTTTCCTATGAGCCTGCACCAAGTTAGCTCCTTTTATTTGTGCCCCTGCGCTTACCCATCTGCACTGAGCACAGCCAGAGCTGGAGGGCTCCAGCGCTTGTGGGGATGTCCCCACCGGGCTGTGCCAGGCTGGACGGGGGGTGGCACGTGCTGCTGGAGCTCACACCCTCCTCTCGCAGGTGCTCTTGTGTCACTGTCACCTCCTGGTGCCCTGGCTGGTCCGAGAGCAGAGATCCCAGCACTGGGCTCTCCGCTTGGCCAGGCTGGCGCTGGCACCACTTCCTTCCACCCCAGTGTGGGGCTTCAGCACAGTCCCCAGGGCTGGTCAGAGGAAGGGCAGGGGGGCTGCCCCCATGAGCTGATCCAGCAGCCCCGGTATCTAAACACATTGCTGACAAAGCGTGCTGCTCTGAGACTGAGCATGGGAGCGTGGAGGGGACCCTCTCTCCTGACACCTTGACTGACAGCAGAGAGGGTGGCATGTGTTCATGGTTTGAATAATGCAGGTCTGGGAATGGGGAGTACAGTGGGGTGGGACCTGTGTAAGTGGCACGGACAAGGCAGGACACTGAGCCAGCAGAAAGGAATTAAGACAGGGGGATCTGCCCCTGCAAACTGCTCTCCTCCTGCTTTGAGTGGTGGGAGGGTACCAAGACCCGGTGTTTCGATGACCATCAATCACTAAAACACTCACTTGAATTAATGGCACCTGTGAGGCCCTGATAAAAGCTCTTCAGCTGCTCCAAAGGGCTGATGATGGTTGGGATGCTGACCCTGGTGGAGGGGTGGACCCTTGGGGAGGGTCCTATGAGCTGAGATCAAGCAGGGCTGCAGGATTCCTCCATGCTGTGTCCCAGGAAGCCTCCAGCCTGTGTGTGATCCCTGTCCCTGGAGAGCTGGTCTCACCCTCGGCAGGTACCTGTCCTGGGCAGCACGGTGGGTGTGAGGATGGGTTTCCCTCTGTCCCAGCAGCTGCAGAGCCAGGCTCCTGCAGCCTTAAGCACCACCTCGGACGGGCTCCTGGCCACCGAAAGGCAAAGCCTGTAACTGAGAGCTGCTGTCCCCATTAGCTCTTAATTGGCCTTTGAACGTTTGGTTTCAAGTCACCCTTTTCTGGAAGCTGTCTCCAAGCTCCGGTTTTCCAGCGGGATCAGGTGCCCGCGTGTCCTTTCCTCCTGTCACACTCCGGCACTGTGCCCTTGCTATTTACTGCAGGAGGGTTTTGCTTACGGTGCACGGGGAGGGTGTCCAGCGGCGCAGATCCCTCCTGGGGACAGGCAGGGCCCTCTCGGCGATGACACCTTCAGCTGCCGCTCGGGCTGCGGTGATTAAGTTCTGCCAGGAAGCAGCGAGGTGGTTCCAGGAACTGCCATCCGAGGTGTCATTGAAGGCTGGGCCCCTTGCTCAGGGCCAGGTACAGTGTGTGCTGCCTGCGGAGCAGCGGTGATCAACCCGCCTGCTGCATCAGGGCAAGTCCTGGAGACAGGGACAACCTGCCCAGAGGCAACCCCTGAGCAAAGCTTTGGCAAAAGCATCCAACTTCCCCAAAATAATCCTTTCATGGGGTGTGCAGCCACTTGTGCTCCATGGGTCAGGTTCTCCTAGAGCACGGGGTCTCCCATAATTCATGTCTCCATCCCATGGGAGATGGGACACAGGGTTCTTCACCTGCCTGCTTAGATGACTTGAGGTCAGTGATGTTCCTATAGCCTTGGCTGTGGGTGTCCCCTCACCTTTCCTGCAGGTGCCTCTGAATGCCAACATTCCCTGTGTTTCCAGCGAAACACTTAACCCTGCAAGGCTCTTACACCCACTTTAGGGTTTTCCTGTTGTCTAGAGGAAATCCCCTTTTATCTCCCTCTCCCATAGAAAAGCCCAGTACCTGCTCACATCCCCTTCTGTAGGGAAGACCTAGCTCTATTGGAGTGAGACCCCCCTGCCCTTGCACCCTTGGGGAGCTGCTGGAGCCAGGCAGAGCAGGAGGGATGATCCTGGTAGCAATGCTCCTGGGCTGCACAGCTGAACCTGAGCCCATTCCCATCCCCATCCATCTCTGCCCGGAGCAGGTGAAAAGGCTCTGCAGGCGGGTACGCCTCAGTGTGCCAGACCCTGGGTATTTTAAGCCTGGAGAATGGGAGATGTTGGCCCAGAGTTTGTGTTTGCTGCCAGGGGACAGCAGAGGGGCTGGAATGGGAGTCAGCAGCGTGGTCTGCCCAGCCCGGGGGAGCGTTCCCAGAGCGCAGCCAGCTCCGGATGAGGAACAGCCTTGTCCCAGTGGAACCACGGCTCACAGGAGCGAGAGGTTACACTGGTGTTTGTGTCTGCTCTGCCTCCACATTCACACCCTTCTCCCTATGATCCAGGGGTGAAGTAAACACTCCTCCTCTGGTTGGGAAACTGCTCCTTTAAGGACATGGTAGAAAAATACTCGTGCAATCAAAGCTGCTTGGTATCAGCAGGGATTACAGCGGGACGTGTGGAGGGGCTCTTACATCCCTGTCCGGAGAGGTAAACCCTATACACACACTTGTACTAGCGAGGTCTGTCTTGGCCAGGCTTAGACAGGCTCTTCCAATTCCTAATCACGAGCCCACTTGAGCTGTTAGCAGTTCCTTTAAACAGGAATTTGGTGTGTTTAGGCTGACTGTCCTCCTTGAGAGCAGATGGGGTTTGTTCCAGGGTAGTATTTCAAAGGAGAGGGGTTTTCTCTGTTTTTCTTCAATGCCCACCCGGTGCTGGTTTGTGGAGCAGGAGATGCTGGCTCAGGGAGCCTGCCCTTCCCCACGCTGGAGCTCGCTTGGTCCATCAGTGAGTGTGATGGATGCTGGGTCTCTGCAGTCCTGGTGGAGAAGCCAAGTCACATCCTTTCCCTGTGACTGATACTTCTTAGGTACTCCCGACCTCAGGGTCCTTCCCTGCAGCAGGGAGGCAGCAAACTCCTTCGGCTGCTCCCCCAGCCTCTCCTCTCCTCCTTGCTCTGCCTTCTCCCAACTTTTCCATATCCTTTTCTTGGCAGCCCAACGACCCAGTGACAAACATATGCCAGGCAGCAGACAAACAGCTCTTCACCCTGGTGGAGTGGGCCAAGAGGATCCCCCACTTCTCAGAGCTGCCCCTGGACGACCAGGTCATCTTGCTTAGAGCAGGTGAGTGGGAAGCATCCCTGTGGGGCTCTGGGATGTAGGAATGCTGCATCTCACCAGTGATGGGATCACACTTAGATTTAGGTCCCAGCCACTTGAAAGCCATTAATGATTCTGAGTAATAGGCTCTGATAATTCAATTGCTAAACAGGATTTAAAAAGCCCCAAGGGATGTGTTGCTGAATGTGATCCAGAATGTTGCACCAGCTGCCAATCAGCTGAAGAATGGCCTGGCTTCATCTCAGATGGGCAAGGAGCTTGGGATGTGCACAGGGTGGTTAAACCAGGGCAGCCACACACTGACTTCTTCCCAAGCTGAGGCTTGAAAGACCAAGCGTGCTTGGGGTCTCCATGAGATTTCATCAGACCCAAAAGTTTGATCATAATGAAAACCAGAAAGGGGAGAGAGGCATCGCCTGCCTCTCCCTCCCACCACGATGAACATGGGGTTCTCTGGGCTTATTTTGAGTTCCCCTGTGCTGCAGGGGGTCTGCAGGAGCAGGGGCTTTGGGAGGTGAAGAGCAGTTCATTGCAAAAAGGTTCTCCCATTGAGTAAATACAGGCTCCTACTGCTGGCAGGTTGTACACGCAGACCAGGGAGGGCAAGAAATCAAGAGCAGAGCTCGATGAGGGTGTGTTTTAGGCATGAAGCTCTTTGCAAAGCTCCAATCAGCAGATAAGTGATTAAAAAGGCTTTGGCTTGATGCTCCCTTAAAGAGGAAGAAAAGCTGTCAGCAGGACAGATGAAGCTGCTGCTGTGGGGCAGGAGGAGAGGAGGCTGCAGACCCCGTCCCGGGTTTCGTGGTGGCTCTGACCCCGTGGCCATGAGGCGCTGAGCTGGAGCGGCTCCAATGGGCTCCCTGCTCTGAGCATCACTGCTGGGGCCTCAGGTGACCCCCCCAAGTAACGAGGGGCTCCATCTATTATTGAGTGGGGTGAGTGGCCTGTGGAGAGCAGCTGCCCATGAAATATTGAAGTATTAAATGTAGCTGAGAGCATCGGTGTGGCTCAGCCGTGCGTCCCTGGAGGCAGAGCTGAGCCGAGTGTGCGTCTCTGCATGGGCCAGCAGCAGCTTTCCTCTCATCCTGAATCATTTAGAAACCTTCCCTCTGAGCTTTCTGGAGGAGAAGGAAACCCAGCTTCTGAAGCCTGTTTTCTCTGGGTTTTCTTGTTTCCAAGCATGCTGTGGCTGAGACAGGGATAACCTGATGTTTTCTCTGCAGTGCGGCCAGCCTGGCAAAGGATGCTGAGCACCACATCTGCAGCTGCAGTTCATTTTCTAGGGCTGGTGGGGAAACCTGGGGGTGGGATGGATTAACACAATGGTCACTGTGCTGCCAGGTGCCTTCCCCAGGCCAGAGGAGCCAGAGCATCCCTGGAGGCTGCAGCTACCTTGCTTGACAGTCAAAGGAGTCTGCTCTGCTTCTCCAGAGCTTGGCCTGAAATGCAAGACCCTTTGGGTAGACTTGTTTGATTCCTAACTCAGATTTTCTGCCTGTGGTTATCCCTAGTTTTTCCTGCTTGCTTTTATCTCGTCAGCTCTTTGAGGATGCTCTGGTTAAAAGCACTGGGCAGAAATAGGTTCCCCATTTCAGCTGAAACATCCCAGCTCTAATTGGGAATAATTCAGCTGAAGGATGCTGATTAATCCATTGCTCTGTAGCTGGAATAAGCCCAGCACAGATGCTGGCAGCTCCCTGCAGCCTCACCACTTCCATGTATCCTTGGCAAGCCAGAGGCTGGATTCAGCTCCACTGGAGCTGCGCGGAGCCGCGGCAGGAGGGTGATGGGTGGTGGCTGAGAGTCAGGGCAGAGCTGAGAACGCTGGTGCCACCGAGGGATGCTGTGAGCCAGGGACGTGAACCAGCCCTGGTTCCTGTTGGTTGGAGGAGTTGATGTGGGTCTGGTGGGAGGCACCCATGGCCCTTTCTGTGCGTCTGGCTCTGGGAGGTGCTGTTCAACTGCAGAGCTCTGCAGTCCTTGGTGCAGCCCCACATCCTCTCCTGTCCCATTGGGTTCCACAGTGTTGCAATCCCTCTGCGGGCGCCAGGCCTCACCCAGCCAATAGCCAAATAGATGTTCCCGTGACTGGGGTGGAAACATCCTGTGGCCACTTAGGAAAGAGAGAACTTTATTCCTTGTCAACATTCCTCATGGCACAGCCCATCTCTGCGGCAGTAGGTAAATATGGCACGTGGGGACCTTGTGTTTATTTCAGTCAGTGAGAAAAGACGTTGCTGTGGCAGGAGAGGAGGTGAAGGATGTTGTTGTATTGCTTCTCCAACATGGGAAAGAAAATACCATCAAATGTCCTGATGTTTCTGGACCCCAGAACATCTTTAGGCCGGGTAAACCAGCCACATGATGAGTGTTGCAGAAGGTCCATCTTGTCGCACTGAAGATGCTTCTCCTGGCTGAAAGTCACCAAAATTTCCAGCCTTCAAACTTTGCAGCATTTCTTATATTGTGGGTTTGTTTCAGGCATTCTTGAACTCGGCTGGGAATGAAGAAGTGTTGAATTAGGAAGGGCACTGGATGGTGGGGAGGGAGGTCACATCTCCCTCCCTTCCCCATTTGTAACAAGCTCCCATGGTGTCCAGGCTCAAAGGATGTGTTTTCCCATCTCCTGAAGTACCATGTCCAGTAACTAGTAAGATAAAAGCTGATTTCCAAGCTGCTATGGAAAGCTGTTAGTGGAGCAGTCATGGATGTGGGACTTCCCTGTACAGCAGCAGGAGAGAGGAGAGGAGAGGTGATCACTGCCTGTATGTGTATGGCAGAAGCATCAAACCTGCAAGCAGAGTTTTCATGGTCCTGATTTATAGCTGAATAATGGACACTGAACTTGTGTGCCCATTATGGCCTGACAGCGAGCCCAGGTAGTGACAAAAAGCGTTAACAGGGCTCCAACAGCTCGGAGGCACGCAGGGTGGCGGGGAACGCAGGGCTCGCAGTGAGAGGAGCGGGGCAGAGCTGTTTGCTCTGGTGCCTGCGAGGTTTATAGAGGAAGCTGCTTCCTTTATTAGCCATGTATTTTTAGTGCATTTGTGCCTTAATGTTTTTTTCCTTCCCTGACATCCAAGAAGGGGGTGGCTCCCCGCTCCCTTCCCATATTGATCCAGCAAAGGTGGTTCTTGAGCCATTTCCTCCTCTGCTTTTGGCACCAGGGAGGTGATATTGCTGATTCCTGATCCCACTGAGCACCCCATGGCTCTAACCCAGGCCTTGGTTGTTTTCTCCTCCCCAGGGTGGAACGAGCTCCTAATCGCCTCCTTCTCCCACCGCTCCATAGCTGTGAAAGACGGGATCCTGCTCGCCACCGGGCTGCACGTGCACCGGAACAGCGCGCACAGCGCCGGCGTCGGGGCCATCTTCGATAGGTGGGCAGAGGGACGGGTGCTGGGCACGCACCTTCCCAGACATTCCCATCCCCACACCAGGCTGCTCCGTTCCCTGCGTTGCAGCCTGCTTGAGGGTTCGGATGGGGATGCTCTGGCACGTGGGATCATGGCCAGAGGAGCCCGGGCTGAGCCGTGTCCATCCCATGGTGTGTATGGGCGCATCATGTCTTGGTCCTTGCTGCAGGCAGCATTAAACCCCTCCTCTTAAACCTGCAGAATCCAACAGCCCAAAACAGGCAGGGAGAAGGCTGCCCAGTGCAAATCAAAGCCCCGTTCATGGGGTCCAGATGCCTTCTACTGTTACGAGGAAGCCACTCCTTTAGTTCTTTTCATCTTTAATTGGACCAAGACGTGACTTTATTTTCACAATGAAAAAGCACCAAAAGTACCTGCAGGTTCCACGTGCGTATCCTGAGGGCTCTTTAATCGTGTGCTGTGGGAAAGGGGCTCTAAAGCCAGACTGCCAGGGAGTTTGACCCATGGTGGGGCTCCATACGCTGTTTAAATAGCGGCTCATTCCTCTGCCCGAGACTTGACTCGGTCAAAACCGAATCACCTTCGTGCCTTTGCTTTGCGAGGAGATTGTTCTTCAGAGCTGGTGACATCATTTGTTCCCTGTGAGGTCACAAGTGCAGGACCATGACTTCACTGCAGGATCCAACAGGAAAACCCATGGAAAATATTTCATGACCAGCACCTGCAGCAAGAGCAAAGGGAGCAATAAAAATTCCCGCAGAGGAAATTGCTTTGAGATACCTGTTGGGGCTTTTATTAGTATTTCTTATTTTTAGGCAGCTCTCAGGTGCCAGGGCCTCTGGGTGAATGTTGAAGCTGATTTTATGGTCCCTCATGTATCTCACAGGAACTATTCATGTCCCTAATGAGCTGGTTTTGATCCAGGATGAGAGGCCATATCCTGGGCTGGTCTAAGCGAGCGCTGTCTCCTGGCCTCACTGCCTGTGCCCCAGAGGCACCCTGGCTCTCACCTGGGTGTTCCCATTCCATTCCAATGCTGACGCCTGTGGTTTCTGTGTCCTTTGCAGAGTACTGACAGAACTCGTGTCAAAAATGCGAGACATGCAGATGGACAAGACAGAGCTAGGCTGCCTGCGAGCCATTGTCCTCTTCAACCCTGGTACATGCGTTACCTTCTCGCCTCTCCTGGCTGATGCTCCATCCTTATAGCTCCCTTTCTTACCTATAAAGCTCCACTGCAAATAACTGAGGGCACCCAGCTCCCAAGGGCAGGGCAAGAAAGATGGAAGTCAAATGAAGAGCTGCATGTGCATCTGCCACCCTACAAGCACATCCTTTGGAGGCCAGGAATGGGTCTGGGTGCATGCCCTGTGTTGCTCTCCAGGCCTCCCTTCCCAAGGGGTATTTTCCCCTTTGCAGAAGGCAGCATGGTTTTATGGTCCAGAATATTCCCTGTGCAGGGCTCAGCCTTGGCTGGGATCCGGCTGTGATCATCCAAGGAGATGGTGAATGCTGCTGTTGGAGCCAAGCTCTCTGCTGAGCTTGAGGGGCTTTGGCTCGATCCACATCACACACTCTGCCCATTTTCAGTTTTACAGCCACTCTGTAAAAACAAAGTTCTGGTGCTTCAGGGAATTGTCCCTGAATAGAAGCAAAAAAGAATTTGGATATCCTTTAGGAGAAAAGTGTGGATTAGAGCAAAGTTAGAGCATGAACATTATTGTCCTGTTCCCCAACCTCAGTATCCAAGGGCTTTTATTAACTGTGTATCTGGAAAAGCCCTCTGAAGACCTGGAGAGGGTGAAAGGCATGAAATATGCTCATAAAACACACAAGAACGTGAGTGTTTCTGTCTGCAGTTTGCTTAGTTTTACAGACTCTAGGAGCCATCATGCTGCTGCACTTTTCCCCCCATTGCCAAGGAGAAAGTTGGGTGCCAGGGCTTATCCCCAGTGTTTTTGGGGGCAAAAGTGCCAGCCCGCGGATGCCTGGGGGGCTCTCCTGGGGGGCTCTCTGCTTTAGAGAGGGTCAGTCCAGAACAAAAGCAGAGCAGCCAAGGACAGACCTCCACATGCAGCCACCCCTTCCCTGCCCTCGCAGGAGCGTGGTCTGCGCCCCAGCACGGCTCCTGCTCTGTCCTTTCCCACCGGCCCCGGGCCAGGCGCTGCACCGGGGTTAGTGCTGATGCTTGGTTTGGTTTTCTGCTTGGCTTTTTTTTTTTTTTTATCATCCCCCCTCCCTGTAATCACCAGTAATTTATTGTCTGTAATTTGGGATTAGCCGTATATGGTAAAAGAAGGGGAATCTGGAGAGGTTCCCATGGCACGTGTGCTCGGGGATATCAATGGCTTGATTGTCCCTTTCACCCAACTAAAACCAGCTCCTGGGGGACCTGCTGAGCAGCAGCTCTTCGTTCAGCCCTGCCACGGTGCTTCGGAGGGAGAAATCCCACAAGGACAGGACTGGAGTGAGACTTAATCCTTTTAAATGAGGGTTTCTGCCCACTGGAATGAGCCAGAATGGTTGGGGTCGGGGTATGAGGTAGGGTAAAACAGAGCTGTAGTCACAAGGCAAACCTGTCAGGGCTTGAATGCTGCTAGGGAGGTGTTAGGTAAAGCCACAAATACCTGGGGTTGGGACCTCACATCCACACCCTGCCAGGGTCTTCCTGGGAGGGATGGAGGGAGCACGGGGGGGTCCCTGCCTGCCTGGAAAGCCTGGAGGGTTTTGGCTGATGGTCCTTCTGTTGCCTTTCAGACTCAAAAGGTCTCTCCAACCCAGCTGAGGTGGAGGCGTTACGGGAGAAGGTGTACGCATCGCTGGAGGCTTACTGCAAACACAAGTACCCCGACCAGCCCGGGAGGTGAGTTACTCGTGGTGCAAAGGGTGCTGCAGCCCAGGCAGGGTCCAAATGCCATCCTCGGGGTCACTGCACCTCTGTGTGGATGCTGGGTCCCTTCCATTCAGGGCTCTCTGTTTCCATGTCTCCTGGTAGCGAGCAGGTCTCTGTAGTGAAAACCACTCGTTTCTGCCTGCTTCAGCTGTGAAGGTCCTTGGACAGTCCCCTGTGAGTGCAGAGGGGTCTCTATTCCCGCACATGCAGCTGGGATGGGGTCAGTGCTGAGCCCAGGGAGCCCCTGCTGCGGGGGGAAGGGGCATCATTTCCCTTTTGGCAACCCTGGAGCACAAACCACAGTGAAAATCAGACGCACATGGAGTTAATTTTCGGTGGCAGATGAGCATCATTGCTGGGAAGTGAAAGCCTCAATTGATGCTCTTTTCTCCCCTCCCCGCCTCCCTCAATCCAGCTGGGAATGGGAGGGGGAATTAGGAATGCTTTCCTGGACCGCTCCGGAGCTGAGTGGGCGCATTTTCCCAGTTACAGCCTGAAGCTGGCAACTGCCAGTTAAGTTACTGACAGTCACTTGAGAACCCAAGCAGAGCGCTGGAAACTGCTGCTCGTGCGTGTCGCTGCCGAGGTGGGAATACCAGGAAAAACAACACACGCAACTGGGATTCACACCTCACCTGCGGTCCCTGTCTGGGTGGTTTGATGGAGGAAAGGATGCTTTCATAGCAGTGGATGCAGGGGGTGCATCATGCCATCAGAAGTAATATTGGACTTATTTTCTCCCCATCTGGGTACCGTTGTGCTGGTGCATGAAACAAGAGGGCTGTTCAGGGGCTTTTTGATGTTTATGGCTGGCTTGTTCAGGGAGTTGGGATGTGTTTGACGTGGTGAGGATGAGCACAGAGCAGGGGCCGTTACCTCTCCTCTCCAGCGTTTGTGTGCACCTCAAGCCAACTCTCAAGCCGATTCCTCTTCCAAGAGCATTATTAAATTGCAGTTCCTAAGCAAATCCAGACCCTGGACTTTGGCTGTTGTGGTGGTTCAGAGTAGCTCTGCTCCCCGTGGGGCTCACAGCGAGCAGCCAGCCCTACCTGGCTCAGGGAGAGCTGCCTGGGGAATCGCGGCCAGCAGCTCTCCTGGGTGATTTCCCTGTTGGGATGAGCTCTGGCGCCGCTGAGCCCTGCTGCCCTCGCACGCTGCTGCGCGGTGCTGCAGGCTGGGAGGGGGCTGGCACAGGGACAGCCCTGGTCCTCATCTGCCAGACCATGAAGCTGCTGTGTGTGACAGAGTTGCTGAGCCACCAGTCCAAAGCAGGTCCACAGGGCTTTGCCTTAATGGTCAGTGATGTGTAAGGCAGTATTTCAGGTCTGGTACCTGCACCAGAGGCTCTGGAGTTTGTTCTCTCACTAGCTTTGAATGACCTTGGTTTGGGGACCTCCTTGTGTGATCATCACACCCTTTTCTGGTGACCTTAAAGGTTTTTGCATGCTTAGGACTGTCCTGAGAGCCATGTCTGGGCATTGCTGACCTTAACTCCACCTCTTCTGCAGTGCAGGGCAATGGTGCAATGAGCCCAGGTGCCTCAGGAGGGTTAACTCATGGGCTGGGAGTCCAGAGTTGCACAAGAGCTGAAGGAAGCTCTCGGGAGCTCTCTCCATCCTCCTGGTCTCATGGCACAATGTGATCCCCATCTGGGCCTGGAAACAAGTTCTTCCTGTGGTTGAGCAAACGCCTGGTGGGGCGGATGTGGGTGCCCTGCTCCTCACTGTGGCCAGTGGTTGGCTCCCACTGCTTCAGGTGCCCTTTGGCTGTGACTGTAGCCTGGTCCTGGCCATGGAGAGCTGGTGAGCACCTTGTAAACACCATAAAGGGAACCTCTCTGCAGCAGGGAGATGGAGGGGGGCGTTCCTAGGAACAACCCAGCCGTGCTCCCCTTGCTCCATGGGGTGATGCCCTCCCCTCGGGGCTGCAGCCCTGGCACGATGTGCTGCGGGCCGGTTCTCTCACAGTTAACTGTGTCCCAGGGCTGGAGCCATCATCTGGTTTGGTTTAAAGCGAAACTTCCTGAATGGGATGGTAGGGCTGAGCTGTTTTTCCTGGCTCCGCTCCCACTGTTCTCGCCAGCTCAGCAAAAAAAATAGGGAGAGAGAAGTGTGCACGCATGTGGAATAACTGTGTATATGTGTGTGTGTGTGTGTGCTGGAGAGCCCCTTCTCCCTGCGCTGCCTCAGCCTTTGCTGATGTTCAAGCCCTGGTTGTGCAGCACTGAAAACAAATAAACACTCCTGGCCATTGAAGAGCCTTTTCCCGTGTTGAGAGCGCTCACGCAAGGGCTGTGTGCAGGCAGGGTGCAGGTGGGCGATGTCCCACAGCCTGGGGTGCTGCTGGCATGCTGGGGGTACCCCGGGTGCTCCAGGGCATCCTTGCAGGAGCTGGTGACTTTATTCTGGCTCTGCAGCCTCCTGCACTGGGCAGGGAGAAGGGCAGCACCCCGTGTCCCCCCGATTTGCAGTGCTCCTTCCAGCTTTTGCGTCAAACCCCTTGTCTCCTTCCAATGGCTTCACCTCTGAGGTGCCTCCAGCCTGGTTGTCAATGGGGTTTCAGCCCAAACGGTGACTGGAGGTGCCCAGTACCTGCCGGAAAAGGGCATTGCAGAGCCAAGTGCCCCCTAACCCCACTCGGCGTCTCCTCCATCCCTTTTCCTGGACCAGTGATGGAGCTGCTGGAGCTGATTGCACCTCTGCCTGTGAGAGCTGTCCCCATGGTGCCTCCTCCCCATGGCTGCAGTGTAGGGACCCCATGAGCATCTCGGGGTGCTCACTGAGTGGTCATGCCCATGCTGAAGGTGCATGAAGCCAGTGGTGCTCTCTAGCCCAGGGATGGCTTTTCATTTCTTGTTGGACTCTTCCAGCTCAGCTCTCAGCGCGTTGTGAGTAGCCACCGTGGTGCCCTGCTCTTCAAGGCTGGGGACGTAACTCATGATTCCTCTGCACAGCTCTGGGTGTAGCTCCATGACTTTGGAGTCAGAAGAGGCTGTGTCTGACTCCCAGCCCCGCTGAGCAGGAGCAGCCAAGGAAGCTTTGGGGGTCAGAGCAGGGGTGTGGATGGGATGTGTGACCATATCATTTCTCCTGCATCCAGGTTTGCCAAACTCCTGCTGCGTCTCCCGGCCCTCCGATCCATCGGCCTCAAATGCCTGGAGCACCTCTTCTTCTTCAAGCTAATAGGCGACACGCCGATCGACACCTTCTTGATGGAAATGCTGGAAGCACCTCACCAAATGACTTAGAGAACTGCTGCCGGGTCAGTCCCTCGCCCGGCTGGGGTCCTGCGGGGCCCCTTCCTCTGCTCCCCTCGCCCAGCCCGTCCCTGCCTCCTCTCCCTGGCGCTGGAGGCACCATCTGAGCTGGGGACCCCCCCACCGCCGTCCTCGCCTCCTCGTCGCCTTCACCCTGCTCCATTTGCTGTCACTGCTGCATCTCCAGACCTGCTCGCTGGTTCCCTGCGCTACATGTAGACAAGTGGGAGCGGACAGAGCTTGTCACCCGCCGCCCCAGCTCGCACCCTGCCCTGGCAGCTCTGCAGTGGGGTGAGCATCGCCCCCCGGGCGGGATGGGGACATGGGGACACCCAGCCCTGGGCAGCGAGGGGAGCGGTTGGACTCGCCGGTTGATGCTGGCTCTATTCAGAGGATGGAGCTTTTGACAAAGAGAAGAAAAAAAAAAAAGAGAAAAAAAACAAAGCAGAATTCTATTTTTGGTCTGTAACTGTTGGTAGCAGCGTCGGTGGTTCCTTCACAGGGCAGAGCCAGCCCGGCCCCTGCCTCACGTGAGTCACCCGGGGCTGCACAGAGCCTTCTCCTTCCAGGTGAAAGCAGAAGATTGGGATTGAGCTGGATCCCCCCTCAGTAACACGGTGACACCCTCTCACCTGCCTGCAGAGGGTCCCATGGGCGCCAGCACCTGAAAACCCCCTTTTTGCCATCCCCGGGGCAGCCGGGCACTGCTGCCCTTCCCGAAGATGCCTCTGCGCTGCTGTGGAGCTGCCCACATGGACATGAGCTGGCTGCAGCATTTGCTTTAAGGCTGCCAGGGACTCAGCATCGCCCTTCCCCAGCTCACAGGGTCTCGCTGGACCCCAGCCCTCAGCACCACATCCAGCATCCCAGCACAGCCCCGCTCCCAAGTCTGGGTCCAGCCTGTCCTGCCAGAACCACGCTTGATTTCATGGGCTGTTGCACTGGAGCAGCAGGAGCTGGTGTGTCAGCAACGGCTCCTCCTTGGGCTTTGGGTCCTGACCTGGTTTTGAGGGGTTCGAGGGGCATTTCCAGCTGATGGGGTGGGCTCAGTGAAGCACCCTGAGCCCTGGCCTCGCACAAGCCCTCCCCTCGCACGGGGATTCCAGCTCACACTGAGGCTGCTCCTGTTGATTCAGCAGCGCCCAGCAGAACACTGCAAAGCATCAGTTAGTGGGAGTGCTGGTAATTGTGGCTGTTTATTAGTGGTGAACCAAAAACTGGGCTCACCTTGCCCTGATTCTCCCCCTAGCTGTGGAGCTGAGAGGATCCTGGATGGATGGGGGATGCAGGAGAAGCCCTGGCCCGTTCCCGGCCCATCTGGGATGCTGAGAGCACCGACAACACCTTGGCTTCTGCATGGTCCTTCCCTTGTGTCGTGGTGTGACAGCAGGGAGAGGGGGATTAGGGACACAGTGCTGGGAATGTGCCTACACCCCATGGGATGGGATTTTCTGGGGAGAGGTCAGCCAGGGAGCATTTCCCCTTCGCTTCCTCGGGTTTCTCACCACAAAGATGAGTTTAAGAGCAAAACCCAGCAGAGCAAGTGGTGAGGGATGTTGGGGTTTTCCCCCTTTGGCAGGTTGGGCTGTCCCGGCACAGCAAGGGGTGCTCAGAGCCAAGAACGAGGTGCCTGTGGTTGGCCAAGGGCTTCCCCTCACTCTCGTATCTTCTGTGCTTTACAACAGCAGTGTTAGGTCCCAAAGGTATTTCTCTTCTTGCTCCCTGTGGGTTGTAGCTGGCTCTTCAAACATCGTTGTGCTGGATGGAGCAGTGCCCACCTCTGGTTCTGAGGAGACATGGTTGTCACCCACCCCTTGTCAC